>NC_038044.1:42720594-42937214 GCF_002211085.1 Panicum hallii
TACTGAAGAAAGGCGGCTGAGTACTGAGGAAATCTTGGTAGCTAGCCACAGGAGGATTACGATCATCCCGCCTCCTCGGAATTGTTGCTGCTGATTCAGTTGGGCTTGAACCAACATATTAAGTAATTCCGTTTGCCGAGCCATGACTTCGGCAAGGTTAGGAGGAGGTGGTGGTGGTTGCTGAGAACCACTGGCGTGATCAGCCCTGAAACCTCCGGGGTTCCTCTTGTAGCTCCAACCATCTGAAATAAAGGAGATGTCCATTATTAACCATATATCCTTACTCCCAATTTCAGAAGACATAACAAAGCACATACTCCATTCAATCATCTCATTTCAGAATCATAAAGATAATGAACAGGATGAATAAAACAGGAAACTTATATTACAATACGGGTCCCGATTGTTCTTCACATCATCCATCCGAAAGACCTCTACGCGCCATGAATGTTACAACAAATGGCAAGAGGTTCGCCTACTTAACTATTACATTTCCTTAAATTACATTTCGAAAGTCGACGATTTACTAAAAATCGTCGAAATTTCCTACAGAAGACTGACTGCCAGAAAGAGAGTGATGGGGACTAAGAACAGGATCCCCGTGCTCAGAGTCAAGCTCAGAAACACCCTCAATTTCTTCTGGGTCTTCCTCTTCTTCTTCTTCAGGTACTATGGGTATAGCGTGAAGTATCGGTTGCTGCTGCAATTCCTCAATGTGAGCCTGAGCATCATCAGCTGCAAGTATCAGATCATGAATTTGTGTCTGTAGGAATTCTATAACAGTGTCACGCTGAGTGATAATATGATCACTCTCATTGATCTGATCTTCTCGATGAAGGATTGTCTCATCCCTTGTGGCGATGATTTCATCCTTTTGAGTCACCAAGGCTTGTAATTCTTCTATTTGGGTTACCTGATGATCAGCATTCCGATAGTGGCTTTGAGCCACACCGGTTATCTGACTCACACCATGACGCAGTAGCATCTGGTAATGATATTGCACATCCATAAACCTGGTAACGATACGGACGGTTTCTTCAGCCAGATCTCCTAGCAAATGACCATGATGGTCTGTCCGAAAATCCCAATCCGAATTACCCGGGTCTATGGTAGGAAATAACCCAATAGGATATGCGGCAACTTCAATTGGATGTTGCTTGCAGAAAAGTTTGATAGCTTCTAGAGCAGCAGTTTCAAGAGTATCCACTAGACGATATCCAACCACTTCCACTTCTATGGGAGGCCATAAGGAGCGGAAAGGGTGTTGAGGAATTATCATCTTAACCCTGCAGCGAGAAATTCCTTCTTCAAGATACTCTACCCCATCATACAGAGGAGGCTCTGTATAATGAAACATACTCAAGGATTCCCACAAAAGACGAGGAAACCCTTCCCAATGTAAACCATTGGTGTGAAAGTGCCCTTCCTGATCCCAAAAGGTAGTGGAAGGAGCAGCCATCTGCGACAACATTGCAAATGGTAAGATATTTTTACCTTGTTGAGAATTGATAAGGTAAAACGGATTAAAATAGCTGATTCTGATAACCGCAAAGGCTGGAAATCAAATGGATATCTAAGAAACTTAGCTAAAGATTCCTATTTATCCAAACTATAAAATACCAATATGTTGCTTATTTCTTAAGAAGCATCAATTTAATCATTCAATTTAGTTGATTAAAGGATTTATGCATGCACGTACTAAGCGATCTCACCACTGAAAATAACTGCCAAGTAATCCTGGTCTTACGTGGTTAGTTACGGTGGCATAACATAAATACGTCTCTCACTATTAACTAGTCGATAAACCCTATCCGTCCTAGTTTCGGAATCGTGGTTAGTGTACCTGCAGAAACCACAATGCATATATATATCCAATGAACCTTTCATGCCAGCATGTCATGAAAGCGTCCCCATTCATTACTGTTCACTATAGAAACAGCATCTGTACAATTACCGCCGTACAGACAACGTTAGCATACGTTATTGAATAACGTATTCACGGGGGTACCGCAAAATGCGGGGGTATGAACAGCGATCGCCATACCCTGCGCCGAACCATATACTCCCAATGTAATCAATCGAAATTGATACATTGGCAGCATCTCAAGTAGGCCACTGCTTGAGAAACAGCGTTCGGTTCGCATCACCGACAGGAAGGCCAAGCTCCCTCAGTTGGCTGAGGATCCTTACCTTCTTACCTCACGATCGAAGATGTTGATACAGAAAGTAAAGTTGAATTGTGCATGAAATTAAGTTTCAACTGAAAAGTAATGCTGGGAGTTAGTCATATATATATATATTACAGCCACCTCTAATTCCCATATTAGCATTACCCTAGGGCTTACGTACTATACATAATCCTTAACGAACCATCGTTGTTTTGCAAATACTTGATTAATCGATTTTTACACTAAAAATTACTTTTTAGGGCTAATTATATCTCCGGGTACACTTGTTAGCTCTGATACCAGCTGTGGCAGAACCAACCTGAATTATACCGGCTCAAGTACGCGAGTCCATTCCAGAGGGCTCCGACGTACTTCAAACGGTATAATCCCTTGGCCTGTCGGGTAACGTCCCGATGAAACCACCGTACGCAGGATCCAACAAGGTACCTCACACGAAGGTGAGTCCAGAGATATAGTGCCAAAATAATTTACACCACCGGCAGATATATTACAAAAATGTACAAAGCATCATTAGCTCCCACGGAGGAGAGATTATTACAAGACAAGTTTAAGTTTTTAGACAAAGCAGCGGAGTTTAAACAGCGTAGTCATAATACACGTCGTCATCATAGATATTATGCTAGCCCTGGCATAATATCACTCGGCGGAATCTGCGTTGGCCGGGGACGGATCCCATTCCACGGACCAACCATCAGGCAAGGGATAGGGCCACGGTGTAATGAACGCTGGCTCATCAGAAGGATTACCTGAAGTAAAATTAACAACAGCAAGGCTGAGTATACTAATACTCAGCAAGACTTACCCGGAATTGGGTATACCTTAGCCCATAACTAGACTCATGATGGCTTTTAGCTTTGGTTAGGGTTTTCAGCTGAAAAGCAACAAAGAGTAGATCCTTAATTTCAACTTTTAGCTTTCAGATTCTAGTGGATTAACCATTCTAGGTAAGCACCTATAACTATTCAGACATGGTAGAATCTTTATTCAAACATCATCTTTGATAGTCACATAATTGCTCTTGTTACTCTATGTGGTAAAGGGATAAAGCAGTCTCATACATCGTGAGAGGCGGACGATTCCTGAATCGAGATTCAACCTTGCAAGGATAACCTAACACACACGCTTGGAACACCACAGGGTAATTCCGAAGCAACCGTTTGCCTTTCATTCCGACTCGTGGATCAGATCCACCACAAGCGACTGCAGGTCATACGCACATCAAACGTGCAGGACGTACGTCTGTAGCGCGACTACAATCCCCGTACTCCTGGTTGCCCAGCAACACGTATGCCTACACGTCGAATCGAGTAACAGGAAAAACCAAAATACGAGTGGTGGGGGGTATGTCCACTCCTCGGGCCGATCGGTTACTAGGCTTACCGCTTACCATATTTCACGGCATGTGGCTAGTACTTTCAAACACTTAACCACCGCTACCACACACTGCGACCTTATCAAATTATTCAAAACAGACGGGGTATCATCTTGACCATGATACCTCATGAAATTCCCGTCCGTCATCCTTATCGTGATAACAGGAATGTAAACATTACAATTCCTATATCGCGCGAGTGACAGGAAATCACTCGACTTCTACCGGTCCTATAAGCAGAGCAGCTATTCGGACTCAAGTTCTAGTGTTCAATACATTGGTACCTGGATAATGCAACTAAGTTTCCAAACAACTCCTAAGAACTTAATGCATAACAATATAAGTATAAATAGTATAAGTTGCAGTGTAATAAAATAGGGTTATGTCCGGGGCTTGCCTTCGCTGGTGGGGCTGGGGTCAGTTAAGTTAATATCTCCCGAACTTTGGTTCGGGGCTTCAGAGAAATCCGCTACAATATTTCCGGGGTCTTCAGAATAACCTTCTCCTTGTTCCGGAATCAGCTGATAATCCCCGTCTGCGAGTGTGGCCGAGTCTACATGATATGCAAGATGAAGTTTAACGGATGCATACATTTATATTTCATTTCGCGATATAGTTGCAATCCAATTCAAAGGACATTATATCTCGATAAATAACTTAATTACCCTGTACTGGGCAGTCATTTATCGAGTACTAATTAAACTAACTAGTCTCGTTAGGCGACAGGGGGTGGGTTACCCTAATCATTCAATTAACTACAAGAGGTAGGGTATCTAATTACTATAAGTAACACTACACACACTTAGCAATTCTTATTTATTAGTTAAACATTGTATTTAACTTTAGGTTATTACTTAATTATGGTTAAACTTGAATTAATTTTAGGCAAATTATAATTTAGTAAAAATTAAATTAATACTTATGAAATTTACCCTAAGTGGTTTAATAACATCACTCTAGATATTTTATACAATAAATAACAATTTACTTAATTTTAAACATGATCAAGATTTGAAATTTCAAGGTGTAATTACAACTAGAGTTTCATACTATAATGAGGGTTTAAAACTTATATCATCGTAAACTACTCAAGCCTAACATTCCAGAAAAGTTTCATAAACTTTCATGCATTCAAATTATTGTTTATGACTTATCTTGAAATCCTAGTTTGAAATTTACAACTCAAGTTATGTTAGGTTTCTGTTTCTCAAATTTTTATCCTATATCACATTCATAAAGACTAAACTATAGTAAAAATTTCATCCCTAAATATGCATAGATACTTCTGAAATTAAATTGCCAAGCTTTTGTTAACTTATAACAAAAGTAACCAAATACTCTAGCTAGAGGGTTGATCTAGACTTCAAAAATTTATACAAGCCTTCTCAATTTAGGTACAATATATGCTCCAAAAAGTAACAGCAGTAAAGCTATGAATCATAAGATTTGATTAAAACATCCTTTTACTTGTATTTAGAATACAGAACAAACTAAGCACTTTCACAGCATGGTTATGAAATAAAAGTTGTAGAGTTTATCACAAGGATTCTAACCCAACAAGTTTGGTATTTTTCTGATTTTTCTACGAATTCTTACACATTTTAGAACTTCACTGGTTTGAAATAGAGAAAGGGACTGAACTTTGCAATAGGGACCCTAGAAGAATTTGAAGGCTTGCAATCAGGTCCCTGCTGCCATGGCCGGCGGGGGAAGCTCTGTCCGGCCCAAAATCCGGCGATCCCCGGGGTCGGCGGCGAGGGGTAAGGGGAGAGGAAGCACCAGTGAGGCAAGGGCTACCTGTAGAGGGTCTTGGAGAGAACGGAGAGGGCCGGTGGCGAGCTGCCCACGAGGGCAGTAACTCCGGCGAGCGGCGGCTCAAATTCCGGCGATCTCGGTTGGGGAATGGGAAGGGCGCGTGGTCTAGAGGCTCTAGGGCGAGGAGGGGATCCGATTCCGCAACTCCACTTGAGGAGAGGAAGGCCGGAAGGGGGAGCTCGGCGTGGAGCAGAGGCGGCGGCAATGGAGGTGGGGCGGCGGCTGTTGATCCACGCACAGGAGCAAGCCGAGCTGCTTTGGACAGATTACCAGGAAGTGCAAGAGTGAGAAGGGAGGCCACATTGCGGTTGGGGGCAGCTACTTAGGCCCGGCGGTGGAGGAGCAGAAGGTCGCCGTGGCCAGTGGTGCTGGCAGCCCGCGGCAAGAAGAAGGCGAGGTGGCGCGCGAGGAAGGAAACAACGGGGAGGAGGTAAAGCGGTGGAGAACCCTCAGGCAACGCGTGGCTCGGGTAGCAGCTGGAGGTGGGCACTGCGCCGGCGGTGAGCGGCCGGAGCAGAGGCGAAGCAGAGAGGCAGGCGGCGTGCCAGAGGAAGGAGAAGGCACACAGGAGTCAGAAGGACTCGTTTGCAATTCCCAAAAAGTCCAGGGACCCCTCTGTAAACTCAAATTTCTCACTGATACAAAATCCTAATGAGAAAAATGTCCAAAGCAAAGTTGTAGAGAATTTTAAATCCTACAAGAATGCTTTAGGGTTCAAGTTCAAAATCTCAAAGGATACAGTTTTATTTTAAACTTTAGGGCACAACTCAAATTATAAACTTTGTTCTGTAATTCAAACAAAATGCCTTAATGTTTAGGGTCTTTTTGCAAAATTTCCTGCAGTAATCATTACTACTCTTTTTACATTTTAGCCCTTAAGTAAATTTGGGTTTTACTTTTATCTTTTCACCATTTCACATGTAAATCCCTTGTATTTGTGTTAATTATACATAGGTCCTTAGTTTTATACCAAGTCTATTTCTCTTAGATTTTTAACTTCATATTTGCACTTTGTTTTGCTATAGTCAATTTAATTTGACATTTACAAGTATTTTTCACACAGTTGCACACAGGAACTTATAAATTCAAAATTTACAAATATACCCCTAGTGCTTTATACAACTCATACAACTCACTAAAAACTAGTGTCTAGATTTCTAATTACATGAATGTTACAGTGCACAAATGCAACAATTGATGCAAGGGATGCAAGCGCTTCAACGATCACTACAGCAGCAACATGGGGAGCATCCACCTCATGATGATGAACACATTGAGGATGATGATCAACATGCCGGTGGCGGTGGTGGTGGTCGTGGCCGAGGATTCGCTGCTGGTTTTGATAACTTTGCAGGTGGCCGTGGCCGAGGATTTGCTGCTGGTTTTGGTCGTGCACGACGTGTTCCTGTTGGGCATCCTCCTGATCTTGATGCTGAAACATTTTCAAATTATAGTGCTGAACATGGAGGTGATCCTTATGGTCGCCGTGGTGCATATGATGATCATGGTGGTGATAACTTTGGCCGTTTTGGAGCCCGTGGTCGTTATGGTGATCACCGTCGACGTCATCATGAACGACGTCACAATGATGATGGTTTGGGCAAGGTTAAAGTGTCCATTCCTCCATTCAGCGGCAAGGAGAATGCTGATGATTACTTTGAATGGGAAACCAAAGTGGAGCAACTATTTGATTTGTATGAATACCCTGCTGAAAAGAAGGCAAAGCTTGCAGCCATTGAGTTTAAAGGTTATGCCATAACTTGGTGGAATCAGGTCCGTACTGAATATCAAAGAGTTGGGCATGATCATATAACTTGGGAAGACATGAAGAGGGAAATGAGACGTCGTTTTGTTCCTGCATATTATTCTCGTGATCTACATTTGAAACTGAAACGTCTTGTGCAAGGTACTCGCAGTGTTGATGAATATTTTCAGGAATTGGAAATGTGCTTACTTCGTACAGGGATAACTGAGGATGAGGAATCAACAATGGCTCGGTTTCTGGTTGGCCTCAATAAACCCATTGCTGATAAAGTGGATATGACAAATTACACTTGTCTCACTGAGTTGGTTCATTTTGCAAAGAGGGCTGAACGACAAGTTGCTACGTCTTACAAATACAATGCTTCATGGCGTCATTCCCAACAGCAAGGGGATGTCACTCCTCAATTCCAACAGCAAGGAGCTGCAACGCCCAAATCCTCATCTCGTGGAACAAATAGATCCATTCCACCTTCTTCCAAACAATTGGATACGAAAGGTAAAGCTGTGAGTTCAAATCAGCCCACTTCTTCTACTGCAGCCACCCAACGCAAGACAAGCAAGATTGAGTGTTTTAAGTGTGGTGGTCATGGGCATAAACAAGCTGAATGTCCCAATCGTCGTACTATTATTGCCCTTGCTGATGGTTCTTATGATTCACAAAGTGAAGAGGAGGATGAGCTTACCAATGTATTTTCAGATTTTAATCTTGACACTTGTGAGTATTCAGCAGAGGATGGTACATTTGAGCTAGGTCTGAATTGTTTAGCAATTCAACCTATTCCAACTTTTGCTCACAATGACATGTTACAAGATGTTATTTCTCCATCTTCTGACGAGATTACTAGTGCTGATTTTGATGAGTTGCTTGCTGATTTTCCTGATTTCGAGCCTTCTACAATGAATACACCATCTCCTTCTTTGGTGGTTAGGAGAGTTCTTTCCACTCAGTTTGTTGCTGCTGAACAAGGACAACGCCATAATTTATTTCAGTCCCGATGCAAAGTACAAGGCCAAGTGTGCCGTTTCATCATAGATGGTGGGAGCTGCAATAATATTGTTAGTGCTTTGCTTGTTGCGAAGCTTGGTTTGCAGCCACGTCGCCATCCACATCCGTACCATATGCAATGGCTGAATAATTCCGGGACAGTTAAGGTTTCAGCCATGATTCGTTTGTCATTTTCCATTGGTGATTATCATGGAGAGGTGGATTGTGATATTGTCCCCATGCAAGCATGCCATTTGCTGCTTGGTCGGCCCTGGCAATTTGATGTGGACTCAGTGCATTTTGGACGGTCTAACAAATACACTTTCATTCACAATGACAAGAAGGTGGTTCTTGTTCCATTATCTCCAGAGGAGATACATACTTCAGATATGGCTCGCAAGAAAAGAGAGGAATCAGACAAAAGAAAATTGAGTGAGACCCCCAACCCAAGTAAGGGAGAGAGTTCTAACCCATCCAGCCACATAAAGCCTCATGCCAATCCTAAACAGCCACGCCACACTGAGTGTCTCTTTGTGAGCAAGAGTGATTTGAGAGAAGTGAGAAACACCACAGCCCCATTCTTTGTGCTCTTGCACAAGGAGGTCCTACTTTCAACTCACGATTTACCTTCATCGCTGCCTAGTGTTGTTCTTGATCTCTTACAGGACTTCGAAGATGTTTTTCCTGATGAGATACTAGCTGGACTTCCTCCACTCCGTGGAATTGAGCATCAAATTGATTTGGTACCAGGTGCTTCGCTTCCAAATCGTCCAGCCTACCGCACCAATCCTGAAGAAACAAAGGAAATTCAGCGACAGGTAAAAGAGCTTTTGGACAAAGGGTATGTTCGTGAATCCTTATCACCATGTGCAGTTCCCGTTCTTTTAGTCCCAAAGAAAGATGGCTCTTGGCGCATGTGTGTTGATTGTCGTGCTATCAATGCTATAACTGTTCGATATCGCCATCCCATTCCACGACTTGATGACATGTTAGATGAATTGAGTGGTTCTATCATTTTCACCAAAATAGATTTGCGTAGTGGTTATCATCAAATCCGCATGAAACTTGGTGATGAATGGAAAACAGCGTTTAAAACTAAATTTGGTCTCTATGAATGGCTTGTGATGCCATTTGGCTTGACAAATGCTCCTTCAACTTTTATGCGCTTAATGAATCATGTTTTACGAGCTTTCATTGGCAAGTTTGTTGTTGTTTATTTTGATGATATTCTGATCTATAGCAAATCATTTGATGAACATCTTGATCATATCCATCAAGTACTTGCTGTTTTGAGGGAAGAGAAATTGTATGGCAACATTGCTAAGTGCACCTTTTGCACAGACCGTGTTGTTTTCCTTGGCTTTGTTGTTTCCGCAGATGGTATTCAGGTTGATGAAGAGAAGGTTAAAGCAATAAAGGATTGGCCTACACCGGTAAATGTGAGCCAAGTTCGAAGCTTTCATGGTCTTGCAGGTTTTTACAGGCGTTTTGTTAAAGATTTCAGCATGATCGCTGCACCCCTCAATAATTTGACAAAGAAGGATGTTCCATTCAAGTGGGGAGATGAACAAGACCAAGCCTTCAATGAGCTGAAAACAAAGCTTTGTGAAGCACCGCTGCTACAACTTCCTGATTTTGGTAAGACATTTGAGATCGAATGTGATGCAAGTGGTATTGGCATAGGAGGTGTACTGCTGCAAGAAGGTAAACCTGTTGCCTACTTTTCTGAAAAGCTAAATGGTCCACATCTGAATTACTCGGTTTATGACAAAGAGCTTTATGCCTTAGTTCGTGTTTTGGAAGTTTGGCAACATTACTTGTTACCTAAAGAATTTGTAATCCATTCTGATCATGAAGCTTTGAAATATCTTAAAAGTCAAGGCAAGCTGAACCGTCGACATGCTAAATGGATTGAGTTCATTGAAACGTTTCCCTATGTTGTCAAACATAAGCGTGGTAAAGATAACATTGTTGCTGATGCCTTGTCTAGAAGATGTGCGTTGATTACACAACTAGATACAAAAGTGCTTGGTTTGGAATCCATTAAAACACTTTATGCTGCTGATGCTGAATTTAAAGAGCCTTTCTCTCGTTGCATTGATGGAAAAGGTTGGGATAAATATTATGTGCATGATGGCTTCTTGTTTCGGACTAACAAAATATGCATTCCAGCTTGTTCGATTCGTCAAGTTCTTTTGCAAGAAGCACATGCAGGTGGACTAGCTGGTCATTTTGGTGTCAAAAAGACATTGGACATGCTCTCTGATCATTTCTTTTGGCCACATATGCGACGTGATGTCCAGCGGCATGTTGGGTGCTGCATCGTTTGCTTGAAAGCTAAGTCCCGCCTCAATCCCCATGGCTTATATACTCCATTACCTATTCCACATGTACCTTGGGAAGATATATCTATGGACTTTGTTCTGGGGTTACCTCGGTCTCAGAGGGGGAGGGATTCTATTTTTGTTGTTGTAGATCGCTTTTCTAAAATGGCACATTTTATCCCATGTCATAAGAGCGATGATGCTTCACACGTTGCTGATTTGTTTTTCAGGGAGATCATTCGTTTACATGGAGTTCCAAAGACTATTGTTTCAGACCGGGATACAAAATTTCTCAGCTACTTTTGGAAGACATTGTGGGCTAAGCTTGGCACCAAGTTGTTATTTTCAACCACTTGTCATCCACAAACGGATGGGCAAACTGAAGTTGTCAACCGTACCTTGTCAACCATGTTGCGTGCTGTGTTGAAAAAGAATTTGAAGCTCTGGGAAGACTGCCTTCCACATGTCGAATTTGCTTATAACAGGGCAGTCCATTCTACAACAAACTCTTGTCCATTTGAAATTGTTTATGGGTTTAAACCGCATACTCCCATGGATCTTTTGCCTTTACCATTACAGGAACAAGTTAACTTGGATGCCACAAAAAGATCAGACTTTATCAAGCGGTTACATGCGGAGACAAGAAAGAATATTGAGAAGAAATCAGCACAATATGCAAAGCAAGCAAACAAAGGTAAGAAGAAGGTTACATTTCAGCCAGGAGATCTTGTATGGTTGCATCTATGAAAGGATCGCTTTCCCCAACAGCGTAAGAGTAAGTTATCTCCTCGGGGTGATGGTCCGTTCAAGGTTCTCCAAAAGATAAATGATAATGCTTACAAAATTGAGCTGCCACCTGAATATTCCAATGTGAGTACAACATTCAATGTCAAAGACTTGCTTCCATTTGTTGGTGAGCCTGAGTCGAGGACGACTCCTTCTCAAGAGGGGGAGGCTAATGAGGACATGCCTAGCATTCACTCATCTTCAAATGAAACTCCACTTGATATAGCTGGTCCAATTACAAGGAGTAGAGCTAAACAATTGCAGAAGGAAATTCATTCTCAGGTGAACGCTAACCTTATGTTTAATAATCAGTCTATGTTGAATGAGCCTATGCTTTTGAGTTCTTGTTTCAATGTCCTTAGGAATGATGGAGTGTATGAACCAGCATGGGATCAAGATGGATTCAGGCCTCTGGACATCTGAACCAAGAAGCCTATGGTGTGCATGAATAAAATGGAGGTTCATCACCTTAGCATGGGAATGCAACCAGAAGCTAGATGACTGACACATGGTACGAATTCCAAGCATCACTGCGGACAGAATACAAGGAGTTAGACGGTGTTCAATAAGTGGATGGAAGCGTCTTCAAGTCTACTTTCCAGTCCATCAAACGGTTCATTATTTGGATATCCTAATAAGGAGTTATGCTCATTTTAGTAACTGCTGCCAGAAGCTGAAAGGACGCGCGAACCAGCCACGAAATCCACTAGAGCATGCGCATGCAGCCATTTACTCAAAGCTGAACGCCCCTATCTCTATATATATCTTGTACTAGACAATGAAAAGTCAGATCTTATTTTATTGAATTCAGAATACACAAACTCGTGGAGTTTTGTTTATGCGTGAGTCTTGAGAGGCTTGCAACATTTGTTCTTTCGATTCCTGAGGGAGTTGTAGAACGCCGAACTGCGGTTCACCCAGTTCGTGCCTTCACGTCTATAGGGCGTGATTGCGTGGGCTGTTACGTTGTTACGTGGAAGGGTGATTGTCTCGGTAGTTCGTCGCGTGGACAGCCTCGCGGTGCGCTGCCTCTTCACCAGGTCACGCAGCGACAATTTATCAAGTTCGCAGATCCTACGAGAAGATCGGGCCACAACAAATTGCTACACGTGCTGCCTAGACGTGAGCATATCAGCCTTGCTGAGTATTAGCATACACAGCCTTGCATTGTGACTTTTGTTTCAGGTAATATCTCTAAAGACCCTACTCTTACCATGCCATGGCCCTATACTCTTCCCGATGGTTGGTCCGTGGAATGGGATCCGTCCCCAGCCAACACTGATCATACCGAATGATGTCATGCCAGGGCTTAGCATGATGCCCGTACTAGGCGACGTGTATAGTTGTCGTATTTTAAATTCCGGTGCCATGAACTTGAAACTTAAACTAGTTTGTAATAATTTCTATCAGTTTGGAACTTGTGCTACTTTTAGAAACTCTTGTAATATAAATGCCTGTGATGAAAAATATGATGGCGATTGTATCTCTGGACTCGCCTTCGTGCGAGGTACCTTGTTTGATCCTGCTTTCGGTGGTTTATCGGGACGTTACCCGACAGGCCAAGGGGTTACACCGTTTGAAGTACGATTGGAGCCCTTGAGAGAGGACTTGCGTACTTGAGTCGGTGTAATTCAGGTTGGTTCTACCACAACCAGATATGGACTCTACGAATATCTGGTCATGTCATTTGGTCTTACCAATGCTCCAGCATATTTCATGTATCTTATGAACTCTGTCTTCATGCAAGAACTCGACAGATTCATTGTGATCTTCATTGATGACATCCTGATCTACTCTAAAAATCCGGAAGATCATGCGAAACATCTTCATGTTGTCCTTCAGAGATTGAGAGACCACCACTTGTACGCCAAATTCTCCAAATGCGAGTTTTGGCTAGATACCGTTAAATTTCTGGGACATACCATCTCCAGTGACGGTATATCCGTTGATCCAAGTAAAGTTCAAGAAGTATTGGACTGGAAATCACCTACGTCAGTCCATCAGATCCGTAGTTTTCTTGGTCTAGCTGGCTATTATCGACGTTTCATTCCTGACTTTTCCAGAATAGCCAAGCCTATGACTGAATGACTAAAGAAAGGAGTTAAATTCTCCAGGGATCAGAAATGTGAAGATGCATTCCACACCCTCAGAGCACATCTCACTACTGTTGCAGTTCTAGCTCAACCAGATGTTTCAAAACCTTTTGACATCTATTGTGATGCTTCGGGAATCGGACTTGGTTGTGTGCTTATGCAAGACAACCGAGTGATTGCTTATGTATCTCGAGCACTTAGGACTCATGAACAGAACTATCCTACTCATGATCTTGAACTCGCAGCTGTCATCCATGCACTTAAGATTTGGATACATCATCTGATGGGTACAAAGTGCCATATCTATACTGACCATAAAAGCCTCAAGTACATCTTCACGCAAGCGGATTTAAATATGAGGCAAAGACGCTGGCTAGAGCTTATCAAAGATTATGATCTAGAAGTACACTATCCCGGCAAGGCCAACATCATTGCGGATGCACTTAGCGGCAACGCGCATTGCTCTTGCTTATCTATTGAGGCTTTCCATGAGACTCTTTGTTGGGAGATGAGAAAGCTTAATCTAGAGATCATTCCCCAAGGTAGCTTGAACCATCTCTCAGTTGAAGCTACGCTTAAGGATAACATCATTCTAGCACAACAGCATGACAAAGGGGTCAGAATCATCAAGCAGAAGTTAGCACAAGGAGAAGGGAAGTACTAGTGCTTTCGAGTAGATCACGAAGGGGTTCTATGGTTCAACAAGCGTATCGTTGTACCCAAGGACTATAAGCTTCGTAAACAGATATTGGACGAGGCCCACTTGTCCAAATTTTCTATGCACCCTAGCAGTACCAAGATGTACCAAGATTTGAAACAGAACTTTTGGTGGACTTGTATGAAATGAGAAATTGCAAAGTATGTCTCGGAGTGTGATATTTGCCAAAGAGTTAAGGCCAGTCATCTAAAGACTGCTGGTATTCTTCAACCTCTACCTATTCCCTCTTGGAAGTGGGAGGATATCAGCATGGATTTTATCGTTGGCTTACCCAACACCTCTCTAAGGCATGACTCTATTTGGGTAATCATTGATCGATTGACCAAAACTGCCCATTTCCTTCCAGTGCATACTACATACAACGCCAAAAAGTATGCTGAAATCTATTTAGATCAAATCATTCGTCTCCATGGAGTGCCTAAGATGATCATTTCTGATCATGGAGCATAATTCATCGCTCGGTTTTGGGAGCAACTTCAACATGCTCTTGGAACTAAGTTAATCCGAAGCTCCGCATATCATCCTCAGACCGACGGACAAACAGAAAGGGTAAATCAAATTTTAGAAGATATGCTTAGAGCCTGCGTACTTCAGTATGACAAGAATTAGGACAAATGTTTGTCACTGACAGAATTTTCTTTACAACAACAGCTATCAAACCAGTCTCAAGATGGCTCCGTTCGAAGCATTGTACGGTCACCGATGCCGAACTCCTTTGAGTTGGTCACAAACCGGCGAGCGTAAGATCTTTGGACCCGACCTATTCACTGAAGCAGAGGAAAAGGTGAAGACTATTCAGAACAATTTAAAAGCAGCCCAATCTCGACAGAAAAGCTATGCTGACATACGACGGAGACTATTACAGTTCTAGATTGGGGATTTCATGTACCTTCGAGTATCTCCTACTCGAGGTATTCAACGGTTCGGCGTAAAAGGAAAGCTTGCTCCTCGATACATCGGACCCTTTGAAATTATCGAAGTTTGTGGACCCGTAGCTTATCGTCTTCAACTTCCTCCTCAACTAGCAGCTATTCATGATACCTTCCATATATCTCAACTTAGGAAGTGTGTCAAAGTTCCTATTGAGATCATCGATCCCCAAGCTATCGAACTCGAAGCTGATCTAACCTATACCGAACATCCAATCAAAGTGCTAGACACTAAAGAGAGAAGCACTAGAAGAGAAACAATCAACATGTTCAAAATTCAGTGGGATCATCATACTGAAGAAGAAGCGACTTGGGAAACCGAATCCTATCTTCAACGAAATTTCCCAGATTTCTTTCGAGCCAATTCCCAAATCTAATCACCCAATTCCATTATGTTCCGGAATCTCGGGACGAGATTCTTTTTAGGGGGGAAGGCTATGACATTCAGGTATTTAGGATTAAACTACACTAGATTCTATTATAAAGTGTGCATGTTTGATCTTGTGTATGTGTGCTAAAATTTAAATGCTAAGGGAAAAGGGTATTTTTATATAATTCTGAAAAATTTAGGTCCTTTAGTGTTAAATGGGTGAGAATGGGAGATAAAATCAAAATATATGAAGGTTGTTTTGCAAAAGTCAAGAACTTGCTTTTAAACCGCAAATATAGGTGAAACTACCCAAAGGATGCAAGTGTGGTGTAGATTTTAAATAGGATTTAATTAAAGTTTAAAACTTAGCCAAGTTTTAAACTATATTCAAAACCTTAGCTCTTTTGCCACTGAACCTTAAAGCAAAGCTGTAGATCTTGTTGAACTCTACACTTTTGCTTTTGGGCACACTTTCATTTGAGCTATGGTTTGAAAGTTATCTAGGCTTTATAGTGGAGTCCCTATACTTTTGGAGAATTACACATTAGTCCACATCATCTACCTCCAGCTCCCTCCTCCTCTGTTTTCTCTGCGCCCGACCCCCGCCGCCTTCACCGGCCCTGTGCCGAGCACTGGCCGTTCCCGCGCCGCTTCCCCCTGCGCCACGTGCCGCCCCAGCACCCGCGTCGCCGCTCCCCGCCCCGCGCTGGCCCCCTCCCTGCCTCTCCATGTCGCGTCGCCGCTGCCCGAGACGCCACGCATCCCATCGGCATGCCAGCACCTGCTCCCGCGCGACCAATCCTTCTTCTGGACCCCGAGCACATCCTGAAGCTCCCTATGCACTCACTCTTGCTCTCACGCGTCTGCATTTCATGCCATTTCCTTTCCCGAGCTCTCCACCTCACCGGACCTCTGCCGCAGCTTCTGCTCGCCGTCGACATCGCCGCTGCCACCTCCCATCCCCGATCCAGCGCTCCTAGAGCACTGCCGCGACCCACTGGTGCTCCCCAGCCTGCCCAATTTTGCTCTCGTGCATAGGAACGACCGGACCACTACGCCGGTGAGCTCGAACTTCCGCCGCCGCTCGGCCTCGCCGTCGTCCCGGTGATCCACTGCCTCCTAGCCCCGGCCAAGCACACCATCAGCACCACATCATCGCGTGGAAGCTCTCTAGCCACTTCCCCGCCCCCTCCAGCACTCCGGCCACCGGAACACCATCGCCGTTCCTCGGAGCTCCGCCGCCCGCCTCTGTTCGCCGTCGATATGTCGGCACAGTCCCTCTCTTCCCCAACACCGACCACCCCCATGACCGCCGTGAGCTCCTCAACATTTCTTCTCACTTTTCCCTCACCGCTGGTGAGCCCCCTTGCCAGAATTTGATCGACACCGATCAGTTTTCCTGTGTAGCCTGGCCAGGGACCCAATTGCAAAGATTCAAAACTTTCCAAGGGCCTATCTGTAGGAAATCAGAGCCCCCTATTCAAATTAGACAACTTGTAAAATCTATAGGAAATTTTAGAAAAATCCAAAAATGGACAAACTAATTTTGTTGTACTCCTGAAACCTAACTCTACAACTTCTATTAATGAAGTTCAGTTTGAAACCAAATATTTTTAGAGTTAATTTAAAGTCTAGCAAAAGGGTCTCTTGAGTGTAACGTTTGCATATTAACTTTATTTCTTGTGAATTTTTGTGATTAGCTTGTTTAGAATACAAGTGATCTTGTGTGAAAAATTCATCTATAATACTAAACCCTAGCTTGAATTAATTTAAACTTATACAAATCAAGCTTGAAAAGTTTAAATTTAATTAAGCATGTTGCTAAGGTTTTCATGCTTAGGTTTTTTTACCATGTGATGATCTGTAATTGAGTAGCTCATAATAAATATTTCAAGAATTTATAGCACTATTTTACCTAAGCTTTGAATTTAATCTTGACATTTGAACTAAATTCAAATGGTTTAGTAATTGTTTTCAGAAAATTATGAGAAATTCATAGTAAACTCATCCATTAGGCGTAAGCTTATCCACAAAAATTCAAGACCATAACCGTTAGGGATTTCAAATTAAAAATCAAACTTGCGAACCTAATTCAATTAATTCAACTAATTAGGGTAATTGAGTTAGGATACCAATAGTAGGTTTATATTTAAACCTCTTGCTTTATGAAATTGTGTGTCTTAATCTATTAGATTGCAACTTTATCATGAAATAAAACTCTTAACTCGAGAACCAACTAACTCAAATCATTGCATATCATATAGAGTCAACGACACTCGACGACGGAGACTACGAGCTAGTCCCGGAACAAGAGCAAGGGTTTTCTGAAGACCCAGTGAGCATCGTCGAGACTCTAACTGAAGCTCCGAACCAAAGTTCGGAAATCCTTGACACTCCTGCCCCCAGCCCCGCTCAAGAAGGCAAGCCCCGGTGCATAACCCAGTATTTCAAATTACTACATTTATGCAGTTCTATATGTATATATTATATCTTGCATTAAGTCTAGGAGTTGAAATGGAACCCTAGATGCATGAATACTAGGAACCTATGTATTGTGCCTGAGTCCGTATCGGATAGATGCTTTGCTAATAGGATTGGCAGAAGTCGGGTGATTTCCTGTCACTCGCGCGATATAGGAGTTAAATGTTTACTATTCTGCAATCACTATAAGGATGATGGATGGGGTCATGTGCAGTATCATGACTCAGAAGGTTACCCCGTCTGTGTTGATAAAAGTTGATAAGGTCGCAGTGTGTGGTAGTGATGGCTAAGCGTTTGAAAGTACTAGCCACATGCCGTGAAATATGGAAAGCGGTAAGCCTAGTAACCAATCGGCCCGAGGAGTGGACATACATCCCACCACTCGTAATTTGGTTTTTCACATGCACCAACGTGCGGGAGTACGTTTCGCACAGCGGACAGGAGTACGGTCATGTAGTCGCGCTACAGACGTATGTCCTGCACATTGGTGTGCGTATGGTCCTACAGTCGCTTGTGGTGGCCCTGTTCCACGAGTCGGAATGAAAGACAAACGGTTGCTTCGGAACGATCATTGGATGTTCCAAGCGTGTGACTTAGGTTTACCCTTGCAAGGTTTGGAAATTTGATTCAGAATCGTCCGTTTCTCGTGGAGATTGAGATTGCTTATTCCTTCTGCCACATAGAGTAAGAACAGTAACCATTGTTGAAATAATCTTGATGGATGCTAATCTCTACCTTGCTTGTCTAGAATAGGTGCTTACCTAGAAGGGTTAATGAAACTAGAATCTGAAAGCTAAAACATGAAAGTAGATCATATCCTTGTTGCTTTTCAGCAAAAGAAAACCAGAGCCACTCAACCTTTCATGATCTAGTTATGGGCTAAGTATTCCCGATCTCGGTTAAGTCTTGCTGAGTATTAGTATACTCAGTCTTGCTAGTCTATTTTTCAGGTATGACCTTTGAGAACCCCACGGATGGTCCAGCATGGCCAACCTCTGTTCCATTTGGCTGGTCCGTGGAATGGAATCCGTCCCCGGCTGGCAGTGACCCTCCGGAATGACACCAGGTCTCGGGCTGAACTTGGAGTTAACCTTCGCGATGTGGGTAGTCGCGTGTTAATTTCTTCCGTTGTGACTCTACCCAAGCTTGCATAGCTTGTGGTTTTTAAACAATGTTTGTATAAGTATACTTAAGTTGAAATGGTTTGTAATAATATTTAATATTCTGTGAATTAAAAGTTGGTGAGCTGTTGTGCAATTGTAAACTCGCCTTCGTGCGAGGTAAACCTGCTTTGATCCTGTTGAACCGTGGTTGCATCGGGCGGAGACCCAACAGACCAATGGGTTGTTCCGTTTGAAGTGCGTTGAGTTAGTATCGACTGTATAGTGTTGACTAGCGCACTTGAGCCGGAATAATTCAAGCGGTTCTGCCACAGTAAGCACCTATTTTAGACAAGCAAGGTAGAGATTAGCATCCATCCAGATTATTCCAATAATAGTTACTGTTCTTACTCTATGTGGTAGAAGGAATAAGCAGTCTAAATCTCCGTGAGAAACGGACGATTCTGAATCGAGTTTCATAACCTTGCAAGGGATCCTAACTCACACGTTCAGAAACTTAACTTTCCGAACAACCGTTCCCATCATATTCCGGGTTATGGATCAAGGCCACCACAAGCGACTGCAGGACCGTATGCACATCCAATGTGCAGGACGTACGTCTACAGTGCGACTATATGATCATACTCCTGTCTGCTACGCAGAACATACTCCCACATGTCGGTGCGTGTGTGCAACAAAATTGATATATCGAGTGGTGGGGATAAGTCCATTTGCCGGGCAAATCAGGTATTAGGCTTACCGCATACCATATTTACGGCATGTGGCTAGTACTTTCAAATACTTGACCACAGCTACCACACACTGCGATCTTATCAACTTTTATCAACACAGATGGGATAACCTTTTAAGTCATGATACTGCACACGACCCCGTCCATCATCCTTATAGTGATTGCAGAATAGTAAACAATCAATTCCTATATCGCGCGAGTGACAGGAAATCACTCGACTTCTGCCGGTCCAATTAGCAGAGCATCTATTCGACAAGGACTCAGACACAATACATATGTTTCTAGAATTTATGCATCTAGGGTTCCATTTCAACTCCTAGACTTAATGCATAATATAGATATATAAGTATAAAACTGTATAAGTGTAGTAATTTAAAATACTGGGTTATGCATTGGGGCTTGCCTTCTTGAGCGGGGCTGGGGTCAGGGATGTCAAGGACTTCCGAACCTTGGTTTGGGGCTTCAGTTAAATTCTCGACGATGTTCACTGGGTCTTTAGAAAACCCTTGCTCGTGTTCCGGGACTAGTTCGTAGTCTCCGTCGTCGAGTGTCGTTGACTCTACATGATATGCAATGATTTGAATTAGGTGGTTCTTGAGTTAAGAATTTCACTTCATGATAAATTTGCAATCTAACAAATTGATAAGCACAACTTCATAACACAAGAAATTTGAATTCAACTCTACTTTTGGTATCTTAATTCAAGTATCATAATTAATTAAATTAATTGATTTAGGTTAACAAGTTTGATTTTTATTTTGAAATCCACCAAGGCTATGGCCTTGAATTTTTGTGGGTAAGCTTACTCCTAGTAGATGAGCTTACTATGAATTTTTCATAATTTTCTGAAAATAGAAACTAAAGCATTTGAATTAAGTTCAAATTTCAAGTTTAAATTCAAACCTTAGACAAAACAGTGCCATAATTTCTTGAAAGATTTACTATGAACTACTCAATTACAGAACATCACATGGTAAAAAGATCTAAGCATGAAAACCTTAGTAACATGCTTGAATAAATTTAAACCATTTCAAGCTTGATTTGCATAAGTTTAAATTAGTTCAAGCTATGGTCCAGTACTGCAAGTGAAATTTGCACACAAGCTCACTCATACCCTAAACAGGATACTCACCAAAATTCACAAGCAATAGAGCTAGCATGCAAAAGTTATACTCAAGATACCCTTTTGCTAAACTTTAAAATAACTCTAAAAGCATTTGATTTCAAACCAGACTTTAATAACCAAAGTTGTAGAGCTAAACTCCTGGAGTACAACAAAACTAGTTTGGCAAATTTTAGATTTTTCAACAAATTCCTATGGATTTTCAAAGTTGGCTGATTTGAAATAGGGGGGTACTGATTTTCTACAGAAAGGCCCCTGGAAAGATTTGAATCCTTGCAATTGGGTCCTTAACCGGGTTTTACAGAGAAATCGATCAACGACGATCGAATTCCAGTGAGAGGGCTCACCGGCGGTGAGGGGAAAGTGGGGGAAAAGGTTCAGGAGCACACGGCGGTCACGGGGGTGGCCGGTGTTGGGGAAGGGAGGGGCTGAGACGACGAGTCGACGGCGAACAGGGGTGGGCGGCGGGGCTCCGAGGGGCGGCGATGGCGTTCCGGTGGCCGGAGGGCAGGAGAGTGGCGGGGAAGTAGCTAGAAAGCTTCCTCGGGGTGATGTGGTGCTGGTGGTGTGCTTGGCTGGGGTTGAGAGGCAACAGAACGTCGGGACGATGGTGAGACCGAGCGGCAGCGGAGCTTGAGATCACCGCGCAGTGGTCCGGCTGCTCTAGTGCGGGAGAGTGAAATTGGGTGGGTCTGTGAGCATCAGTGGGTGGCGGTGGTGCTAGTGGAGCACTGGATCGAGGGTGGGAGGCGGCAGAGGCAGCTGACGATGGCGAGCCGGGGCAGCGGCGGAGCTCCGGCGAGGAGTAGTCGAGCAGAGGAAGGAAGGAGAAGCAATGCGGCGTGGGGAATGGGTAAAAGAAGTCGAGAGGAACTCCTGGGCAAGTTTTAAGACCAGGGAAGGCACGGTGCGCGCGAAGTAGCTGCTGGCAAGCTCGGCGGCGCGTGTGGCGGCTCGGGCGGTGGTGGCACGACGTGGAGGGGTAGGGAGAGGGCCAGTAGAGGCCGGGAAGCGGTGGGTGCGGTGCTGGAGGGGCACGTGGCGCGGAGAAGAGCGGCGCGGGGCAGTTGGAGCTCGAGAAAACGGCGGTGAGGGCGGTGGGGTCACGGGTGTGAGGCAGAGCAGGGGGAGGGGCTGGAGGTTGAAGACAAGGACTGATCTACAATTTTTCAAAAATGCAGGGACTCCACTGTAAAGCCAAAAAACTTTCAAACCGTAGCTCAAATGAAAATGAGCCCAAAAGAAAAAGTGTAGAGCTTAGCAAGATCTACAACTTTGCTTTAAGGTTCATTTTCAAAAGGATTAAGGATTTGAATCTAATTTAAAACTTGACAAAAGTTTAAATTTCGGAGATAACCTATTTAAATTCTACACTCCACTTGAATCCTTAAGGTAGTTTCACTTCTCACCAAGGTTTAAAAGTAAGTACCTACTTCTTGCAAAATAACCCTTTACATATTTTGATTTTACCTACCATTCTCACCCATTTTGCATCAAAGGACCTAAATTTTCCAGAATTACAAAAATACCCTTTTGCCTTTACATTAAAGTTTTTAACACACATACACAAGATCAAACATACACACTTTATACTAGAATCTAGTGTGTTTTAATCCTAAGTACCTGAATGTCACAGCCTTTACCCATAAAAAGAATCTCGTCCCGAGATTCCGGAACAGGATGGAATTAGACGATCAGATTTGGGGGTTGGCTTGAAGGAAGTCTGGAAAGTTTTGCTGAAGATATGACTCAGTTTCCCAAGTTGCTTCTTCTTCAGTGTGATGGTCCCACTGAATTTTGAACATCCGGATGGTTTCTCGTCTAGTACTTCTCTCTTTAGTGTCTAGTACTCTGATCGGATGCTCGGTATAAGTTAGATCAGATTCGATTTCAATGGCTTGGGGATTGATGTCTCGGTAGGAATTTTGACGCACTTCCTAAGTTGAGATATATGGAAAATATCATGAATGGCCGCTAATTGAGGAGAAAGTTGAAGACGATAAACTATGGGTCCACAAATTTTGATGATTTCAAAGGGTCCAATATATCGAGGGGCAAGTTTCCCTTTTACGCCGAACCGTTGAATACCTCGAGTAGGAGATACTCGGAGATACACGAAGTCTCCAACCTGGAACTGTATTGGTCTCCTTCGTATGGCAGCATAGCTTTTCTGTCGAGATTGGGCTGCTTTTAGGTTATTCTGAATAGTCTTCACCTTTTCCTCTGCTTCAGTGACAAGGTCGGGTCCAAAGATTTTACGCTCGCCAGTTTGTGACCAACTCAAAGGAGTTCGGCAACGGTGACCGTATAATGCTTCGAACGGAGCCATTTTAAGACTTGTCTGATAACTGTTGTTGTAGGAAAATTCTGCCAGTGACAAGCATTTGTCCCATTTTTTGTCGTACTGAAGTACGCAGGCTCTAAGCATATCTTCTAGAATCTGATTTATCCTTTTTGTTTGCCCGTCTGTCTGAGGATGATATGCGAAACTTCAGATTAACTTGGTTCCAAGAGCATATTGAAGTTGCTACTAGAATCGAGCGATGAATTGTGCTCCACGATCAGAAATGATCGTCTTAGGCATTCCATGGAGACGAACGATTTGATCTAGATAGATCTCAGCATACTTTTTGGTGTTATAAGTAGTATGCACAGGAAGAAAATGGGCAGTCTTGGTTAATCGATCAATAATTACCCAAATAGAGTCATGCCTTTGGGAGGTGTTGGGTAAGGCAACGATGAAATCCATGCTGATATCCTCCCACTTCCAGGAGAGAATAGGTAGAGGTTGAAGAATACCAGCAGTTTTTAGATGACTGGCCTTAACTCTTTGGCAAATATCACACTCCGAGACATACTTTGCAATTTCTCGCTTCATACGAGTCCACCAAAAGTTCTATCTCAAATCTTGGTACATCTTGGTACTGTCGGGGTGCATAGAGAATTTGGACAAATGGGCTTCATCCAATATCTGCTTACGAAGCTTATGGTTCTTAGGTACAACGATACGCTCATTAAACCATAGAATCCCTTCATGATCTACTCGAAAGCACTTGTGCTTTTCTTCTTTTTGTGCTAACCTCTGTTTGATGATTTTGACTTCTTTGTCATGCTGTTGTGCCATGACGATGTTATCCCTAAGCGTAGTTTCAATTGAGAGATGGTTCAAGCTACCTTGAGGAATGATTTCTAGATTGAGCTTCCTCATCTCCCAACAAATAGTCTTATTGAAAGTCTCAACAGATAAGCAAGAGCAATGTGCCTTGCGGCTAAGTGCATTCGCAATGACATTGGCTTTGCCTGGATGATAGTGTACTTCTAGATCATAGTTCTTTATGAGTTCTAACCAACGTCTTTGCCTCATATTTAGATCTGCTTGGGTGAAGAAGTATTTGAGGCTTTTATGGTCAGTATAGATATGGCACTTTGTACCCATTAGATGATGTCTCCATATCTTAAGTGCATGGATAACGGCTGTGAGTTCAAGATCATGTGTAGGATAGTTCTGTTCATGAGTCCTGAGTGCTCGCGATGCATAAGCAGTCACTCGGTTGTCTTGCATAAGCACACAACCAAGTCCGATTCCCGAAGCATCACAATAGATGTCAAATGGTTTGGAAACATCCAGTTGAGTTAAAACTGGGGCAGTAGTGAGATGTGCTCTGAGGGTGTGGAATGCATCTTCACATTTCTGATCCTAGGAGAATTTAACTTCTTTCTTCAGTAATTCTGTCATAGGCTTGGCTATTCTAGAAAAGTTAAGGATGAAACGGCGATAATAGCCAGCTAGACCAAGAAAACTGCGGATCTGATGGACTGAAGTAGGAGGCTTCCAGTCCAGCACTTCTTGGACTTTACTGGGATCAACGGATATACCGTCACTGGAGATAGTATGTCCCAAAAATTTAACGGTATCCAGCCAAAATTCGCATTTGGAGAATTTGGCGTACAAGTGGTGGTCTCTCAATCTCTGAAGAACAACATAGAGATGTTTCGCATGGTCTTCCAGATTTTTGGAATAAATCAAAATGTCATCAATGAAGACCACTACGAATTTGTCGAGTTCTTGCATGAAGACAGAGTTCATGAGATACATGAAGTATGCTGGTGCATTGGTCGACATGACCAGATATTCATAGAGTCCATATCTGGTGGAAAAGGCTGTTTTTGGAATGTCACTCGGCCTGATTTAATTTGATGATATCCGGAGCGGAGGTCAATCTTAGAGAATACCTAGGCTCCGGCTTACTGATCGAACAAAATGTCAATGCGGGGCAGATGATATTTGTTTTTGATGGTTACCGCATTGAGGGGACGATAATCTACACATAGCCTTAAGCTATTATCCTTTTTCTTCACGAATAGGGCTGGACAACCCCATGGTGAAGCACTCAGACGAATGAAACCTTTATCAAGGAGGTCCTGGAGTTGGATTTTTAACTCTGCCAGTTCATTGGGTGTGTGACATTCAGGTACTTAGGATTAAAACACACTAGATTCTAGTATAAAGTGTGTATGTTTGATCTTTTGTATGTGTGCTAAAACTTTAATGCAAAGGCAAAAGGGTATTTTTGTAATTCTGGAAAATTTAGGTCCTTTGGTGCAAAATGGGTGAGAATGGGAGGCAAAATCAAATTATGTAAAGGATTGTTTTGCAAGAAGCAAGTACTTACTTTTAAACCACAAATAGAGGTGAAACTACCCTAAGGATTCAAGTGGAGTGTAGATTTTAAATAGGATTTCTCTGAAGTTTAAAGCTTTGCCAAGTTTTAAATTAGATTCAAATCCTTAACTCTTTTGAAACTGAACCTTAAAAGCAAAGTTGTAGATCTTGCTGAGCAATACACTTTTTCTTTTGGGCACATTTTTATTTGAGCTATGGTTTGAAAGTTAACTCGGCTTTACAGTAGAGTCCCTGCACTTTTGGAGAATTGCAACTTGGTCCTCTTTCGTCTACCTCCAGTCCTCCTCTCTGTGTTTCTCTCTGCACCGCCTCCGCCGCCTTCGCTGGCCATGTGCCCGAGCCACAGCTGCCCCGGCCTCCTCTCTTCGCGCCACGTGCCGCTCCAGTACCGCGCCCGCCGCTCCCCACCCGCTGCTGGTACTCTCCCTGCTCCTCCACGTCGCGCCGCCGCCGCCCGAGCCTCCACGCGTGCCGCCGGCTTGCCAGCAGTAGCTCTCACTTGTCGTGCCCCCTCCTTGACTTGAAGCACATCCCTAAGCTTCCAGTGCAGTCCCTCTTGCATTCACGCACCCACATTTGCATTGCCTTTCTTCTTCCCGAGCGTGACGCCTCGTCGGAGCTCCGCCGCAGCTCCTGCTCACCATCGTCAGCCGCCTCTGTAGCCTCCCACCCCTGATCCAATGCTCCAGTAGCACCACCGCCACCCACTGATGCTCACAAGCCCGCCCAATTTCACTCTCCCGCACTAGACCGATCGGACCACTGCACCGGTGAGCTCGGAGCTCCGCCGCCGCTCAGTCTCACTGTCGTCCCGACGATCCACTGCCTCTCAGCCCCAGTTAAGCACACCATTAGCACCACATCATCACGAGGAAGCTTCCTAGCTACTTCCCCGCCACTCTCCTGCCCTCCAGCCACCAAAACGCCACCATCGTCGCTCGGAGCCCCGCCGTCCGCTCCTGTTCGCCGTCGATACGCCGCCTCGGTCCCTCTCTTCCCTAACACCGGCCACCCCCGTGACCACCGTGAGCCCCTGAACCTTTTCCCCCACTTCCCCCTCGCCGCCAGCGAGCCCCCTCGCCAGAATCTAATCGCCACCGATCGGCATCCCTGTGTAGCCCGGCCAAAGACCCAATTGCAAGGATTTAAATTCTTCCAAGGGCCTTTCTGTGGAAAAATCAGAACCCCCATTTCAAATCAGCTAACTTTGAAAATCCATAAGAACTCGTAGAAAAATCCAAAAATTGTCGAACCAGTTTTGTTGTACTCTAGGAGTTTAGCTTGACTACTTTTGTTACCAGAGTTTGGTTTGAAACCAAATACTTTTTGAGTTATTTTAAAGTTTAGTAAAAGGGTATCTTGAGTATAACTTTTGCATGCAAGCTCTATTACCTATGATTTTTGGTGTGAAGCCTGGTTATGTTATGAGTAAGCTTGTGAGCAAATTTCAATTGTAGTACTGAACCCTAGCTTGAATTACTTTAAACTTATGCAAATCAAGCTTGAAATGGTTTAAATTTATTCAAGCATGTTACTAAGCTTTTCATGCTTAATTTTTTTTTACCTTGTGATGTTCTGTAACTTAGTTCATCGTAAATCTTTCAAGAATTTATGGCACTGTTTTACCTAAGGTTTGGATTTAAACTTGAAATTTGAACTTAATTCAAATGCTTTAGTTTCTGTTTTCAGAAAATTATGAAAAATTCATAGTAAGCTCATCCACTAGAATTAAGCTTATCCACAATTCAAGGCCAAAACCTTTGTGGATTTCAAAATAAAAATCAAACTTGTTAACCTAATTCGATTAATTCAACTAATTATGATAATTGAATTAAGATACCCATAGTAGGGTTAAATTCAAATTGCTTGTATTATGGAGTTGTGTTTATCCATTGTTAGATTGCAACTTTATCGTGAAGTACAATTTTTAACTCAAGAACCACCTAAATCAAATCATTGCATATCATGTAGAGTCAACGACACTCGACGACGGAGACTACGAACTAGTCCCGGAGCCCGAGCAAGGGTTTTCTGAAGATCCTGCGAATGTTGCCGAGGTTATAACTGAAGCCCCGAACCAAAGTTCAGAAGTCTTTGACATCCGTGACCCTAGCCCCGCTCAAGAAGGCAAGCCCCGATGCATAACCCAGTATTTTAAATTACTACACTTATACAGTTTTATACTTATATATCTATATTATGCATTATGTCTAGGAGTTGAAATGGAACCCTTGATGCATGAATCCTAGGAACCTATGTATTGAGCCTAAGTTCTAATCGAATAGATGCTCTGCTAATAGGACTCGCAGAAGTCGAGTGATTTCCTATCACTCGCGCGATATAGGAATTGAATGTTTACTATTCTGCAATCACTATAAGGATGATGGATGGGGTCATATGCAGTATCATGACCTGGAAGGTTACCCCATCTGTGTTGATAAAAGTTGATAAGGTCGCAGTGTGTGGTAGCTGTGGTTAAGCGTTTGAAAGTACTAGCCACATGCCGTGAAATATGGAAAGCGGTAAGCCTAGTAACCAATCGGCCCGAGGAGTGGACATACCTCCCACCACTCGTAATTTGGTTTTTCGCACACGCACCAATGTGCGGGAGTACGTTCCGCACAGCGGACAGGAGTATGGTCATGTAGTCGCGCTACAGACGTACATCCTGCACATTGGGTGTGCGTATGGTCCTACAGTCGCTTGTGGTGGCCCTGATCCACGAGTCGGAATGAAAGGCAAACGGTTGCTTTGGAATGATCATTGGATGTTTCAAGCGTGTGAGTTAGGTTTACCCTTGCAAGGTTTTGAAACTCAATTCAGAATCGTCCGTTTCTCACGGAGATTGAGACTGCTTATTTCTTCTGCCACATAGAGTAAGAACAGTAACTATGGTTGGAATAATCTTGATGGATGTTAATCTCTACCTTGTTTGTCTAGAATAGGTGCTTACCTAGAATGGTTAATGAAACTAGAAGCTGAAAGCTAAAACATGAAAGTTAGATCATACTCTTTGTTGCTTTTCAGCAAAAAGAAGACCAGAGCCTCTCAGTCCTTCATGTTATGGGCTAAGTATACCCAATCTCGGTTAAGTCTTGCTGAGTAATAGCATACTCAGTCTTGCTAGTCTGATTTCAGGTATGGCCTGTGAAAACCAAACGGATAGTCCAGCCTGGCCATTCTCTGTTCCATTTAGCTGGTCCATGGATTGGGATCCGTTCCCGGCCGGCAATGAACCTCCGGAATGACGCCATGTTTAGGGCGGAGCATGGTGCCAACTTTTGCGATGTGTAGTCGCGATGTTAATAACTTTCTTCCGCTGTGACTCTGAACAAGCTGTTAGCTTATTGTTTTAAACAATGTTTGTATAAGTTTATTTTAAGCTTGAAACAGTTTGTAAAAATATTTATTATCTCTGTAAATTAAAAGTTGGTGAGCTGTGGTGTGATTGTAAACTCGCCTTCGTGCGAGGTAAACCTACTTCGATCCTGTTGAACCGTGGTTGTATCGGGCGGAGACCCGACAGACCAATGGGTTGTTCCGTTTGAAGTGCGTTGAGTTAGTATCGTCTGTATAGCGGTGACTAGCGCAGTTGAGCCGAAATAATTCAGGCGGTTCTGCCACAGCTGGTATCAGAGCTGTAGGTTTATTTTTAAAATCGACACTAAAACTGCAGCAGCTTTAAAAATGTTTTCAGGATAAAATTGGCTTAACAAAAGAGTTTACAAATCGCGTTGGATTCGTTAAGGTTGGTGCTTAGATCGTAAAGCCCTAGGGGTTTATATGGGGTAATCAGGTGGTTATTAGTATGTATATGTGTATAGTTCAGCTCTAACTTGCAGCACTACTTTCTGTCAAAACTTACTTTTGAGCTTAACCAACCCTAGATATCTATTTGTATTGTTTGTTCCTCAATGTTGAGACAAGAAGGTAAGAAGGTAGGGATCCTCAGCCAACTGAGGGAGATTGGCCTTCCCGTCGGTGATGCGAACTGAACGCTGTTTCTCAAGCAGTGGCTTACTTGAGATGCTGCCAATATATCAATGATTAGTTGATCATATTGGGAGTATATGGTTCGGCACAGGGTATGGTGATCGCTGTTCATACCCCCGTTTTATACGGTACCCCCGTGAATACGTTGCAGATGTAACGTATGCTAACATCGTCCGTACGGCGGAAATTGTACGGATACTATTTTTATAGTGAACAGTACTATTTGGGGATGCTTTCATGTCGTGCTGCCATGAAAGGTTCATGTTATATAAATATGGTCTTCTGCTGGTACACTAACCACGATTAAGAGGCTAAGATGGATAGGACTTATCCACTAGTTATTAGGGAGAGACGTAAATATTGTGCTACCGAAATTAACCACGTAAGTCCAAAGATATTTGGCAATTGTTTTGGTTGTAAGGTCAAATAGTACGTGCATGCATAATCCATCATCAAGCAAAGTAAGTGCATTAAATGTGTTGTTCTTTTAAGGACGTATAGCGTGTTGTCTATCTCTAGTGTGGTTTCAATAGGATTCTTGTGACAGCCTTAGTTGAATTCTTGGCATCCTTCAAAATCTCACCATTTGAATTCTTACTTCAGATGGCGGCTCCTTCAAACGTCTTTTGGGATCACGCAGGGCATCTCCATACCAATGCCTTGCACTGGGAGGGTTTTCCCCATCTTTTATGGGAGTCACTTAGGTTATTCTTCTACACCGAGCCCCCACAGTATGATGGAGTGGAATATAGGGAGGAAGGTGTTCCTCGGTGCAGAGTTATGATGACTATTCCCCAGCATCCTTTTCGCTCTCAGTGGCAACTCATCGAGGTCGATGTGGTTGGCTATCATCTCATCGACACCATTGAGACTGCAGCTCTTGAAGCCATCCACACTTTCTGCAACCAGCATCCCATGGAAGTTGCCGGGCATCCTATCGGCCTTTTTCCTGCAATAGATTCCAGTGATCCTGAGTGGAATTTTTGGATAGCTCACTATGGTCATATGCTGTGAGATTTAGCTGAAGAGACGCTCCGTGGTACCATCAGGTTTATGAATGCCCAACACCACTATCAGATTGTGCTGCGCCACGGTATGAGTCTGCTGACCAGTATAGCTCAAGGTCACTACAGAAATGCTGATCGACAGGTCACTCAGATAGAAGAACTTCTAGCATTGGTCACAGAAAAGGAGGAAATTATCGCAGAGCGAAATGAGACTATTCTCCATCGGGAGGATCAGATCAATGAGAGTGATGCAATAATCACTCAACATAACACAATTATCGAGTTCCTCCAGGAGCAAGTCCATGACCTTATCCTTGAGGTTGACGACGCCTTTGCTCACATCGATGAACTTCAGCAGCAACCAGCACCTCCTGCTAAACCTGTAGCACTTGAAGGCAAAGAAGAAGAACCAGAGGAAATCGAAGAAGTTTCTGATCTCGACTCCGAGCATGGAAACCTAGAGCCTAACCCTCAGCCAGATCGCTCCTCTTCCAGCAGCCAGTCCTCCGTAGGCAACCTCGACGATTTCTAGTCTATCCAAATCATCAATTTTTCAGATGTAACTAGTGTAGGATGTTGTGACATAGGTAGTGCGTAATCTACCTGGACCTAGGGCCACTTGCTATAATATATGTGGCATGTGTATGTATGGCTTGACCCGTAGCAATCGGACCACCTTAATGTAATATGTTAAGGACAACCAGGGTCTGCCTTATAATCTAAGCCTTGTGTTCCGTTTCCTTGTTTCAATATCCTTGCCTTTGAAAGAGTTGGATAAACAGAATATGTGACTTACATATCTGTTTAATGGCAGTATATCTTCTGAAAATGGGAGCAAGAATATGCTGTTAATTATGGACATCTCCTTTGTTTCAGATGGTTGGAGCTACACGTGGAACCCCGGAAGGTTTCCGGCCAGACCAAGCTAGCGGTTCCCAACAACCGCCACCAGCACCGCCAAATCTAGCAGAGGTCATGGCACGACAGACGGAACTCCTTAACCAGCTAGTACAGGCCCAAATGAACCAGTCTCATCACCCATCTCGAGGCCGTGATGAACATCCCTCGGCTGGATACCAAGACTTTCTTAGCACTCAGCCCCCACTGTTCCATAAAGCAGATGAGCCCCTCGACGCTGACGCATGGCTTTGCACTATAGAATCCAAGTTTGCATTGTTGTTTGCACCATGTTCAAGCGCGAACAAGGCACTCTTCGCAGCTCAACAACTTCGCGGCACTGCCCGCATATGGTGGGACCATTACTACACCATGCAGCCAGCTAGTCATGTTGTTACATGGGACGAATTCCGAACTGCTTTCAGAGCGCACCACATTCCAGAAGGACTCATTGAGCGAAAGCTCAATGAATTCCTGACTTTGACCCAGGGGACCCGCACTGTTATGCAGTATGCATAGGCTTTCAATCACCTGTGCCAGTACGCGGGTTATCATGCGGACACTGACGCCCATAAATGGGATCGTTTCCACCATGGCCTGAATACAAAGCTTAAGGAACGACTGAACCTGGTAAGGGCCGACAACTTCAATGAATTGGTCAATATGGCCACTACTCAAGAGGATTGCATCTCAGCCCACCGGGCAGAAAAGAAACGGAAGACACCCGCTGGACCCTTGAGCATGCAACCGCCAAGGTATCGGTTGGTCCAGAACTCTGCTACCCAAGCACCGCCCCGAAACAATCTACCAGGCAAATGGGTAGCCAGGCCTCCCCAGCAGGCTCAATTCAATCGGCCGCCAACACTACAACCCTAGCAGCAACAGCAGCAAGGCCCGAGGCCGAGCTTTCCGCCGTCCAATCAAGGAAATAACAACAATCGTTATTTCAATTGCAGCAGCCCGTCACATTTCAACAAGGATTGCCCTCAACCTAGAAAATCTTTCCAAGGGCAAACATCCAGCCCAAACAACAAGGGCAAAAGGCAGGTGGTACAAGTCCGCCAGGGGAGGGTGAACTTCACAACTCTCATCGAACTCCCCGAGGGTGCGCCAATAATGACGGGTACTTTTTCCATAAACCATCAACCCGTGATTATACTTTTTGATTCAGGTGCAACCCATAGTTTTATCAGTTCAAAATGTGGGACAAAAGTAGGCCTGGATTTCTATCCTACTAATGGAGCCTATATGATAACAGCTCCAAGCAGTAAAATTTCATCAAATCAAATCTATAGAAAGGTGCCAATTCAGTTGGGTAGCAATTTGATAAAGACGGATTTACTGTTATTGGACCTAGAAGGAATGGATGTCCTCCTAGGCATGGACTGGATGACTAGGCATCGAGTGTCATTAGATATCGCTTCCCAAGCTGTGGAGATAGATTCACCCGACCATGACACTACTATTCTCTATCTTCCACAACGGGAGTGCAATAACTCTTGTGCTTATGCTATAAAAGGGATTAAGTTAAAGGACATCCCTATTGTTTGCGAATAACCAGATGTTTTTCCAGATGATTTGCCTAGAATGCCCCCGGACAGGGATATTGAATTTGTCATAAAACTACAACCCGGCACAGCCCCCATCTCTAAGAGGCCCTATCCTCTGCCCCGCATTGACATTTTTTTTTGATCAGTTAGCCGGAGCCAAAGTATTCTCTAAGATTGACCTTCACTCCGGATATCATCAAATTAAGATCAGGCTGAGTGACATTCCAAAAACAGCCTTTTCCACCAGATATGGACTCTACGAATATCTGGTCATGTCTTTTGGTCTTACCAATGCACCAACATACTTCATGTATCTCATGAATTCTATCTTCATGCAAGAACTCGACAAATTCGTAGTGGTCTTCATTGATGACATTCTGATTTATTCCAAAAATCCGGAAGATCATGCGAACCATCTTCGTATTGTACTTCAAAGATTGAGAGATCACCACTTATATGCCAAATTCTCCAAATGTGAATTTTGGCTAGATACTGTTAAATTTCTGGGTCACACTATCTCCAGTGACGGTATATCCATTGATCCTAGTAAAGTTCAAGAAGTGTTAGACTGGAAATCTTCTACATCAGTCCATCAGATCCGCAGTTTTCTTGGTCTAGCTGACTATTATTGTCGTTTCATTCCTGACTTCTCAAAAATAGCCAAGCCCATGATTGAACAACTAAAGAAAGGAGTTAAATTTTCTTGGGATCGGAAATGTGAAGATGCATTTCACACCCTCAGAGCACATCTCACTACTGCCCTAGTTCTGGCTCAACTAGATGTTTCAAAACCTTTTGACATCTATTGTGATGCTTCAGGAATCGGACTTGGTTGTGTGCTTATGCAAGACAACCGAGTAATTGCTCATGCATCGCGAGCACTCAGGACTCATGAACAGAATTATCCTACTCATGATCTTGAACTCGTAGCCGTTATCCATGCACTTAAAATTTGGAGACATCATTTGATGGGTACAAAGTGCCATATCTATACTGACCATAAAAGCCTCAAGTACATTTTCACCCAAGCAGATCTAAATATGAGGCAAAGGCGTTGGCTAGAACTCATAAAGGACTATGATCTAGAAGTACACTATCATCCAGGCAAGGCCAATGTCATTGCGAATGCACTTAGCCGCAAGGCGCATTGCTCTTGCTTGTCAATTGAGGCTTTCAATAAGACTCTTTGTTGGGAAATGAGGAAGCTCAATCTAGAGATCATTCCTCAAGGTAGCTTGAACCATCTCTCAGTTGAAGCTATGCTTAGAGATAACATCATCCTGGCACAACAGCATGACAAAGTGGTCAGAATCATCAAGCAAAAGTTAGCACAAGGAGAAGGAAAATATAAGTGCTTTCAAGTAGATCATGAAGGGGTTCTATGGTTCAACGAGCGTATTGTTGTACTCAAGGACCATAAGCTTCGTAAGCAGATATTGGACGAGGCCCATCTGTCCAAATTCTCTATGCACCCTAGCAGTACCAAGATGTACCAAGATTTGAAATAGAACTTTTGGTGGACTCGTATGAAGCGAGAGATTGCAAAATATGTCTCGGAATGTGATATCTGCCAAAGAATTAAAGCCAGTCATCTCAAAACTGCTGGTATTCTTCAACCTCTACCCATTCCCTCCTGGAAGTGGGAGGATATCAGCATGGATTTCATCGTTGGCTTACCCAACACCTCCCATAGGCATGACTCTATTTGGGTAATCGTTGATCGATTAACCAAGACTGCCCATTTTCTTCCCTGCATACTACTTACAACGCCAAAAAGTATGCTGAGATCTATCTAGATCAAATCGTTCGTCTCCATGGAGTACCTAAGACGATCATTTCTGATCGTGGAGCACAATTCCTCGCTCGATTCTGGGAGCAACTTCAATATGCTCTTGGAACCAAGTTAATCCGAAGCTCCGCATATCATCCTCAGACAGACGGACAAACGGAAAGGATAAATCAGATTCTAGAAGATATGCTTAGAGCCTGCGTACTTCAGTATGATAAGAATTGGGACAAATGCTTGTCACTGGCAGAATTTTCCTATAACAATAGTTATCAAACAAGTCTTAAGATGGCTCTGTTCGAAGCATTATACGGTCGCCGATGCCAAACTCCTTTGAGTTGGTCGCAAACCGGCGAGCGTAAAATCTTTGGACCCGACCTTGTCACTGAAGTAGAGGAAAAGGTGAAGACTATTCAGAACAATTTAAAAGCAGCCCAATCTTGACAGAAAAGCTACGCTGACATACGAAGGAGACTATTACAGTTCAAATTGGAGACTTCGTATACCTTCGAGTATCTCCTACTCAAGGTATTCAACGGTTCGGCATAAAAGTAAAACTTGCCCCTCGATATATTGGATCCTTCGAGATTATAGAAATCTGTGGACCCGTAGCATATCGTCTTCAACTTCCTCCTCAACTAGCGGACATTCATGATATTTTCCATGTATCTCAACTTAGGAAGTGCGTCAAAATTCCTACCAAGATCATCGATCCCCAAGCCATCAAAATCGAATCTGATCTAACTTATACCGAGCATCCGATCAGAGTACTAGACACCAAAAAGAGAAGTACTAGAAGAGAAACCATTAGGATGTTCAAAATTTAGCGGAATCATCACACTGAAGAAGAAGTGACTTGGGAAACCAAGTCATATCTTCAGCGAAACTTTCCAGACTTCCTTCAAGCCAACTCCCAAATCTGATCATCCAATTCCATTCTATTCCGGAATCTCGGGACGAGATTCTTTTTAGGGGGGAAGGCTGTGACATTCAGGTACTTAGGATTGAAACACACTAGATTCTAGTATAAAGTGTGTATGTTTGATCTTTTGTATGTGTGCTAAAACTTTAATGCAAAAGCAAAAGGGTATTTTTGTAATTCTGGAAAATTTAGGTCCTTTGGTGCAAAATGGGTGAGAATGGGAGGTAAAATCAAATTATGTAAAGGGTTGTTTTGCAAGAAGCAAGTACTTACTTTTAAACCACAAATAGAGGTGAAACTACCCTAAGGATTCTAATTTTCAGTACATCGGTTCCTAGGAAAATGCAAGTAGGGTTTCCAGACAATCCCTAAGAACTTAATGCACAAGTATATATATAAATGTAGATTGCAGTGTAAATTAGTAGTGGGTTTATGTCCGGGGCTTGCCTTCAATGGCGAGGCTAGGGTCAGAGATGTTAACAAATTCTTCCGAACTCAGGTTCAGGGCTTCAGTTAAATCTCCGACGACGTTTCCGGGGTCTTCAGAGATTTCCACTTCGGGTTCCGGAAGAATCTGATAGTCTCCGTCGGCGAGAAGCGTCGAGTCTACATGTGATGTAAATGACGCAGTTTAGAAAACACATAGACTTCTATTCTGTTTCATAATAAAGTTGCAATCCAACAAAATTAACATTACATACTAGCAAACAACACAATTTCCCTTTACTGGGCAGTCATTTATCGGGTATTAATTAAACTACTTAGTTACATTAAGTAACACGGTTGGTTACCCTAAACATTTAACTAACTGCATAAGGTAGCATCTTTGGTTATCTTAAATAATTAAACTAATTACATTAATAGCTTTATTTATTTGACTAGCTAATTACCTTTAATAACCCTAGGTTATTATTTAATTATGGACCTACTTTGATTAATTAGGAATATAGCATTATTATATCATGTTCTATTTATTTTGGTTGTTCTACACCTGATCATAGGTTGAGAATTTGTGAACATATTACACTACTCAAGAACAACACTTCAAAATATTTTCATAATTTTTCATGAACTAGAGCTATTGTTCATGAACTTTCTTTGAATTTAAACTTAAATTCACTACTGGAGTTACACTAGGATTCTAAGTCTCAAATTTTTATCTTGGATTAAGCATGCTAAAGCAAAGCTAAGGTAAAATTTTCAGCTTTAAACATGGAGGAATGTATCTTGAATTAAATCATAAAACTTCTATCAACATAAAGTAAAGATATATAAATATCATAGCTAGAAGGTTGAGTTGGGCCTCTAAAATTTACACAGCTGAGTTGGGCCTCTAAAATTTACACAGCTCTACTTATTACACACACATCCCATGTTTCAAATTTGAGCCTTAGCACTGTTGTGGATCAAGAGATCTAATTAAAGTACCCATTATCTACTAATTTAAACACAGCACAAAATACTCATTTTCATCTCATGATCATAATACAAAAGTTGTAGTATTCAACACAAGGATTCAAACACAACTAATTTGACATTTTTCTGAATTTTCTACAGTTTTCTACACATTTTTGAAGTTCACAGCTTTTAAATTGGGGGGGGGGGCTCTGGAATCTTGCAAGAGGGCCTTAGAACTTTTCAAATCTTCACAAATATGCCCTTGGCTCGTCGGGGAATAAGAGCAGGGAGATTGCCGGCCAAATTCCAGTGAGGGGGTGGCGGGGGGTGGAGAAGGGCTGGTCTACGGGCACCAGGAGCTCACGGCGCATCCATGGGTGGGCTTGGGAGGAAGAGGGGATGGCCGGAGGTGGGGTTCCCACGGCGGCCGAGGCGGCGCGCGCGGAGGAGCTCATCGGCGAGGGGCTTCCTGGCGAGGAAGGCAGCCAAGCTCGGGCCTGATAGCTGCAGCAGGAGGAGGGGAAGCTGTTGGGATGGTCGGATTGGGCGGAGAAAGGGCGGAGGTAGAGGCTCGACAGCGATAGGAGCTTACCGGCGAAGAGGGGAACGGCGGCGAGGTAGTTTCGGTGGAGGTCCGGCCACGGGGAGTGGCTGGGGAGCGTCAGTGCGGTGAGGGGAAGCTTCCCAGGGGGTTGTGGTGGTGCGGGGAGGACTGGGGCGAACAGGAGGGAGCCGGAGTTGAGGGAGGGGGCGGCGGTGGTGTTCGGTGCTCAATGTGTGCGCGGCAAAGGAAAACGAGAGGAATGGGAAGGGCTGGAACCAAAGGAGCTCACGGTAACTAAGGCTGGGCGAGGGAAGGGAGGAGACGTCAGCATTTGCCACGGAGGCGGTGAGCTATCGCTCGGCGGGAGCTCGGGCACGAGTGGAGAAGGGCGTGGCAATCGCGCGGGAGGCCAGGGGAGGGGAGGCTAGGGCGGTGGCCGGCGTTCAAGTGACGCGTGGAACGGCTAGGAGCTGGAGGTGGCGCCGGGGAGCGGCTGGAGCGACGGGGAGCGGTGCTGACACCGGTGGCAGAGAAGCAGAGCAGGGGAGCAGAGCAGGCGCCACAGGAAGAAGAAGAGGGGAGGGGGTCCGAAGGACTTCCCTGGAATTTGCAAAAATCTCAGGGATCTCACTGTAAACTGAATTTTCCCACTGATCCAAAGCTCTAATGAGGAAATGACCAAAATAGAAGTTGTAGAGTTTTTCAAATCCTACAACTTTGCTTTAGGGTTTAAGTTCAAAAACCTAAAGCACACTGCTTTATTTTTACTATTTTGCACTCAAATCAAACTTAAATAAGTTTTGTCCTTATCAAGGTAAATTTCTTATAACTTTGGACCTAATTGCAAGTATTTATGACATGTCATGATGACTTACACCTTTTTAATTTTGACCCTTGGTAATTTTGGATGTTACTTTTATACTTCAACTAATTTACATAAAAGGACTTGTACTTTCATAAATTTACACAAATACCCTTATTTTCATAACTTTGCTCAATTTGCACACAATTTTAATCCACACCAAATATTCTTCCTATTGGCTTGCTCTATTTAACACCTAGGGTGTCACAACCTTCCCCCCTAAAAGGAATCTCGCCCCGAGATTACAGGAATGATATAATAAAAGGGTAGATACCTAAGAAATCTTGAGAAAGTCTGGGAAATTCTTCTAAAGATAGTCTTCAGATTCCCAGGTAGCTTCTTCTTCCGTATGATAATTCCACTGAATCTTAAACATCTTGACAGTTGCTCTTCTGGTACTTCTTTCCTTGGTATCTAAGATTCTGATTGGATGCTCCTTATAGGAAAGATCGGGTTCAATGTCGATGCTTTGTGTATCAATGATTTTGGTAGGAACACTGATACATTTCTTCAGTTGAGATACATGGAAGACACTATGAATGGCTGCTAGCTGAGGAGGAAGTTGAAGTCGATAGGCTACGGGTCCACAAATTTCAAGGATTTTAAAAGGGCCAACGTAGCGAGGAGCGAGTTTGCCTTTAATGCCAAATCGTTGAGCACCTCGAGTAGGAGATACTCGCAGGTATACAAAATCACGTACTTCAAACTGTATTGGTTTCCTCCTTTTATTTGCATAGCTCTTTTGTCTTGACTGGGCTGCTTTTAGATTATTCCGAATGATCTTTACCTTTTGTTCTGCCTCGGTAACAAGATCAGGCCCAAAGATTTCGCGTTCACCAGTCTGAGACCAATTTAAAGGAGTTCTGCATTGGCGACCATATAAGGCTTCAAAAGGAGCCATTTTAATACTTGACTGATAACTATTATTGTAGGAGAATTCTGCTAGAGCTAAGCATTTGTCCCAATGCTTGTCATACTGGATCACGCAAGCTCGAAGCATATCTTCTAGAATTTGGTTGATCCTCTCTATTTGCCCATCTGTCTGCGGATAATATGCGGAGCTTCGGATTAACTTAGTTCCAAGAGTTTGTTGAAATTGCTCCCAGAAACGAGCAACAAACTGTTACGATCAAAGATGATCATTTTAGGTATGCCATGGAGACGCACGATCTGATCTAGATAGATTTCAGCATACTTCCTAGCATTGTACGTGGTATGTATTGGAAGAAAATGAGCAGTCTTGGTTAATCTATCCACGATTACCCAAATAGAATCATGTCTCTGGCAAGTGTTGGGTAAACCTATGATAAAATCCATATTGATATCTTCCCATTTCCAAGAAGGAATAGGTAAAGGCTGCAGCGTACCAAAAATCCTTAAATGGCTGGCCTTAACTCTCTGGCAAACATCACATTCAGAGACGTACTTCGCTATTTCTCTTCTCATACAAGTCCACCAGAAATTCTGTTTCAAATCCTGGTACATCTTCGTACTGCCAGGGTGCATAGCAAACTTAGATAAATGTGCTTCATCCATTATCTACTTGGGAAGCTGATGGTTTTTGGGTACAACCATACGTCCCTTAAACCGTAGAATTCCCTTAGGATCCTCTTGAAAACATTTATACTTTTCTTCTCCTTGGGCTAATTGTTGCTTGATAATTTTGACTCCCTTATCATGTAGTTGTGCCATAACGATACTATCTTGGAGTATAGGCTCAACTGCTATATGATTCAAACTACCTTGAGGGACGATCTCTAGACTAAGCTTTCTCATTTCCCAATAGAGAGTGTTGTTGAAAACTTCTACTGATAAGCAATGACAATGTGACTTGCGGCTAAGTGCATCCGCAACCACATTGGCTTTGCCTGGATGGTAGTGTACTTCAAGATCATAATCCTTTATAAGCTCTAACCAACGTCTTTGCCTCATATTCAAGTCCGCTTGCATAAAGATGTACTTTAAACTCTTATGATTTGTGTAAATATCGCACTTGGTACCCATAAGATGGTGTCTCCAAAGTTTAAGTGCATGTATAACGGCTGCGAGCTCAAGGTCATGAGTAGGATAGTTCTACTCATGTGTCTGAAGTGCTCTAGAGGCATATGCAATCACACGGTTATCCTGCATAAGTACACACCCAAGTCCGATGCCTGATGCATCACAATAGACATCAAAAGGTCTAGATGTATCTGGCTCAGATAAAACTGGAGTAGTGGTAAGATGTGCTCTTAAAGTGTGGAAAGCTTCTTCGCATTTCTCATTCCAGGAGAATTTCACTCCTTTCTTCAACAGCTCAATCATGGGTTTGGCTATCCGGGAGAAATTTGGAATGAAACGACGATAGTAGCCAGCAAGACCAAGAAAACTATGGATCTGATGGACCGAAGTAGGAGGCTTAAAATCCATCACTTCCTGAACTTTAATTGGGTCAACAGATATACCGTCCTTAGAGTTGGTATGACCCAAAAATCTGACGGTATCAAGCCAGAATTCACATTTAGAGAATTTGGCATACAGGCGGTGATCTCGCAAATATTGAAGAACAACATGAAGATGTTTAGCATGATCTTCAAGATTTTTAGAATAGATCAAAATATCATCGATAAAAACCACGACGAATTTATCAAGTTCTGGCATGAAGACAGAGTTCATGAGATACATGAAATATGCCGGTGCATTGGTAAGACCAAAGGACATAACCAGATATTCATAGAGTCCATATCTGGTGGAGAAAGCTGGTTTCGGAATATCACTTGGTCTAATCTTTATATGATGATACCCAGAGCGAAGGTCAATTTTAGAGAATATCTTGGCTCTGGCTAACTGATCAAATAGGATATCAATGCGGGGAAGAGGGTACTTATTCTTAATAGTTACCGCATTGAGGGGGCGATAGTCAACACATAGTCTAAGACTGTTATCCTTTTTCTTAACAAACAAAGCAGAGCATCCCCAAGGTGAAGCACTTGGGCGAATATAACCTTTATCAAGGAGTTCCTGAAGTTGAATTTTCAACTCTGCCAGTTCATTAGGTGGCATATGATAGGGTCTCTTAGAAATGGGGGCTGTGCCAGGTTGTAATTCTATGACAAATTCAACATCTCTATCAGGAGGCATTCTGGGTAATTCGTCCGAAAAAACATCTAGGTACTCACACACAACAGGAATATCCCCTAACTTGATCCCTTCTATGGCATACACACAAGAGTTGATATACTCCCGTTGTGGAAGATGAAGGATGGTATGTCCATATTCCGGGGCATTTATCTCAACTATTCGAGAAAAGATATCTAGAGATACCCGATGTTTGGTCATCCAATCCATACCTAGCAGAATATCTATTCCTTCTAGGTTTAATGAAATTAAGGCTGTTCTTATTAAAGTGCTACCCATCTGGATTGGCACATCTCTACAAATTTGATTTGATGCAATTCTACCTCTAGGGGTTGTTATCATATAAGTTCCATTAGTGGGGTAGAAATCCAAACCTATTTTGGTCCCAAACCTTGTACTGATAAAACTATGGGTTGCACCAGAATTAAAAAGTATAATAGCAGGGTGATGGTGTAGAGTGAATGTACCCGTCATTACTGGTGCACCTTCCGGAAGTTCCGATAGAGTAGTGAAATTCACTCTTCCTTGACGGACTTGCATAACCTGCCTCTTGCCTTTGTTCCTGGAGTTGGAGTTGGAGGCTTGTCCGGGGGAATGTTCTCCTTGGTTGTGGGCAGTCTTTAACAAAATGCGTTGGACTACCACAGTTGAAACATCGATTGACGTTATTCCCTTGATTAACCTGCGGAGGATTTGGCCTTGGACCAAATTGTCGTTGCTGCTGTTGAGGTTGAGATACTGGTGGCCTGTTGAATCGGGGCTGCTGAGGAGGTCTAGCTATCCATCTGCCTGCTGGAACATTTTGGGGCGGAGCTCGGGGAACTGGGTTATGGACCAACCGATACCTCGAAGGTTGTAACTTCAAAGTTCCAGGCGATGCTTTCTACCTTTTCTCAGCATGATGGGCTGAAATACAATCTTCTTGGGTAATGGCCATGTTGACCAATTCGTTGAAGTTGTCAGCCCTAACCAGACTCAAGCGTTCCTTCAGCTTGGTGTTTAGTGCACGACGGAATCGATCTCTTTTCTTGGCATCCGTGTCAGCATGATAGCCCGCGTAGTGGCACAGGTGATTGAAAGACTATGCATATTGAAGAACAGTGCGGTTTCCTTGGGTAAGTGCCAAAAATTCATTGAGCTTCCGCTCAATGAGTCCTTCCGGGATATGGTGTGCCTTAAAGGTTGCCTTAAATTCTTCCCAGGTGACAACATGTCCATCCCGTTGCATAGCATAGTAGTTGTCCCACCAAATGCGAGCAGTACCACGGAGCTGTTGGGCTGCGAAGAGAGTTCTGTTTGCCTCGGAACATGGGACGGAGAGTAATGCAAACTTGGATTCGATGGTATGGAGCCAGGCATCTGCGTCAAGGGGTTCTTCAATCTTATGGAAGAGCGGGGGCTGTGTACTGAAGAAATCCTGATAACCAGCCGATGGATGTTCTTCACATCCACGTTGAGGAGAATGGAACTGATGCTGCTCGGCTTGCACTAGCATGTCCAGGAGTTCGGTCTGACAGGCCATCACTTCCGCTAGATTTGGCGGTGGCGGAGGTGGTTGTTGCGAACCACTAGCCTGGTTTGGTCTGAATCCCTCCGGGGTTCCGCGCGTAGCGCCTACCATCTAAAATATAGAAGTTGTCCATTAGCATTGACCAATACTTGCTTCTAATTTCAGAAATCATACGGTACCAACATAACATATACTGAAATAGTGCTGGGTAATAAATCCAAGTCACAAAGTGTTAACTCAACCATTCAAACAGCAACTCAGATTTACATTACCAACTGAAACTTATTCCATCTTACATCACATTGTTTCTTACTACAAACCAAACTGTGCATAGGTTTGCCACATATATTACAACAAGTGGCTCGCAGGTCATTTAACTACTCACTCCCATGTCACACTATGTCACACTATCTACACCTAGGATGTCGTTAACTCAAACAAGACTAGAAGTCATCGGGGTTGCCCACGGATGACTGACTACCGGAAGAGGAATGATGGGGACTAAGAACAGGATCTCCATGCTCAGAGTCGATCTCGGAGACTCCTTCAATTTCTTCAGGTTCTTCTTCTTCTTCTTCACTCTCAAACTCATCAACATCAGGATGTACTGGTTGCTCATGGAGCATGTTGATATGGTCAATAGCTTGGCCAAGATTAAGGTTGAGCTCGTGAACTTGCTCCTGGAGAAAGTCAACGACAGTGTCACGCTGGACAATGAGAGCATCACTTTCAACAATCTATTCCTCTCGATGCTGAATAGTTTCTTCCTGCTGAGTAATAACCTCTTCCTTGGCCGTGACAGTTGCTTGGAGTTCCTCAATCTGCGTATTCTGCCGGCCAACTTGATTACAATACCCTTGGGCTATGTTGGTCAGTCGATACATACCGTGTTGCTGAAGTGTCCGGTAACGGTTCTGTGCATTCATAAATCTGACTGCAGTGCGTGGAGTCTCTCTGGCCAGATTTCCCAGTAAGTGGTCACAGTATGTTACCCTGAAAGTCCATTCTGGGTCACGAGAATCCATTGCAGGGAATAAATCGATAGGATGTCCTGCAACTTCCTCAGGATGCAGATCGCAAAAGACGCGGATAGCTTCCATAGCTGCCGCTTCAATAGTATCAGCGAGGCGATGGCCAACCACATTAACTTCAATGGGCTGCCACAGAGATAAAGTAGGGTGCGGAGGAACAGTCATCTTCACCCTGCAACGACGAGGTGGGGGTTCGGTGTAGCCAAACATCTGAAGAGACTCCCACAAAAGACGAGGAAAACCCTCCCAATGTAAGGCATTGGTATGAGCGTGTCCTGCGGAATCCCAAAAGAACCTTGGAAGCTTGGCCATTTGAAACAAGGATTCAAATGGTGAGATTACAAGTTTTCAACCATACACCTTGAGAAGACTGCGGAAAAATGTGAGTTAGACTTATGGAATGACTGGAATGCAGCTATCCGGCTAAAAACTCACAAGGTAAAAGAAACAAGATGACCTATTCTAATAGCAACAGAATCTGAAAATCAGAGGATTGTTCTAGATCTTGAGAAAAAAATGATAAAGGTCGAATCACTATAACCCAAGGCTGTTGGTATGACTATTGGAAGGCTGCACTAGTGACTAACAACACTCATTCAATCAAATCAAGGAATATGCATGCACGTACTACACGTCCTCACAACTCAAAATAATTGCCAAATATGTTTGGACTTACGTGGTTAATTTCGGTGGCACAATATGTTCGTCTCTCCCTATAATAGCTAGTCGGATATTCTTATTCATCTTAACCTATTTAATCATGGTTAGCGTACCTGCAGAAAACCATAATATATATGAACCTTACATGCCAGCACTCATGAAAGCATCCTCAAACATTACTGTTCACTATAGAAACAGCATCTGTACAATTACCAGACAACGTTAGCATACGTTATCGAAACAACGTATTCACGGGGGTACCGCAAAATGGCGGGGGTATTGTTGTTCATACCCTGCGCCTAACCATATACTCCCAATATAGTCAACCGAAGTTGGTACATTGGCAGCATGTCAAGTAGGCCACTACTTGAGAAACAGCGTTCGGTTCGCATCACCGACGGGAAGGCTAACTCCCCAGTTAGCTGAGGATCCTTACCTTCTTACCTCATCGTTGAAGGCGTAGTTACAGAATGTAAGGTTGATTGTGCATAAATTTAAGGTTTAACAGAAAAGTAGTGCTGGAAGTTAAAGTTATATACATATACTATTGCCACCTCTAATTCCCATATGAAATATTACCCTAGGGCTTTACGTACTAAGCACAATCCTTAACGGCACCAACGTAGTTTTGCAAAATACTTTGTTGATCCAATTTTATACTAAAAGACATTTTCAAGGCTAATCATATCTCCAGGGTACACTTGTTAGCTCTGATACCAGCTGTGGCAGAACCAACCTGAGTTACACCGGCTCAAGTACGCAAGTCCTCTCTCAAGGGCTCCAAACGTACTTCGAACCGTGTAACCCCTTGGCCTGTCGGGTAACATCTCGATAAACCACCGAAAGTAGGATCCAACAAGGTACCTTGCATGAAGGCGAGTTCAGAGATACAATTGCCATCATATTTTACATCATAGACATTTATATTACATGAGTTTCTAGAAGTAGCAAAGGTTCCAAACTGATGGAAATTATTGCAAACCAGTTTAAAGGTTCAAGTTCACGGCAGCGAAATTTAAATTACGACAACTATACACGTCGCCAATACGGACATCATCCTAAGCCACCACATGACATCACTCGTTATGATCAGTGTTGGTCGGGGACGGGTCCCACTCCATGGACCAACCATCAGGTAGAGCATAGGGCCAAGGCATGGGAAGGGTAGGGTCTTCAGGGACATTACCTGAAATAAAATCATATTGCAAGGCTGAGTATTTTAATACTCAGCAAGGCTTACCTGGAATTAGGGTATACTTAGCCCATAACTAGACCATGAAGGCTTTGCAAAGGTTCTGGGTTTAGCTTTTGCTGAAAAGCAACAAAGAGTAGATCCTTAATTTCATATTTTAGCTTTCAGTTTCTAGTTCCTTTAACCATTCTAGGTAAGCACCTATAACTACTCAAGCATGGTAGAGCCTCTTTAAAGCACACCTCAGTATTACTCATCATAAGATTGCGCTTGTTACTCTATGTGGCAGAAGAATTAAGCAGTCTCAATCTCCGTGAGAAATGGACGATTCTGAATCGAATTTCAACCCTTGCAAGGTAAACCTAACTCACACGCTTGGAACACCGATAGGTCGTTCCGAAGCAACTATTTGCCTTTCATTCCGGGTCGTGGAATAAAGCCACCACAAGCGACTGCAGGATCATACGCACATCCAATGTGCAGGACATACGTCTACAGCGTGACTGTATGATCATATTCCCGTCTGCTCTGCAGAACGTACTCCCACACGTCGGTGCGTGTAAACATAAAATAAAAGTCGAGTGGTGGGGGACGAGTCCACTTGCCGGGCCGATTGGTTACTAGGTGAAGCGTCCCCCCCCCCATCAGAGGAGACTTAAAAGTGTTACTTTATCAGTCCCAGGAGGCTGATAACACTTTTATTACATCAGATGGTACATCACCGTACAACTCTACGCGGTAATGGGCAGTGAAGCGCCACTATCGTGAGGATTACAACTAAAACCCAGACTACTACACTGGCTACGAAAAGAGGGTCATCAGAGTCTTGCGCCATGCGGAACTCCGGCGGTGGCCCTAACCACAGGCAAGACTGGGTGTAGGACGAAACCCTACTCAACGTCTTCGGGGAGGTAGTCTGGATCTTCTGCTGTAAGAAGTAAGAATGGGGTGAGTACAAACGTACCCAGCAAGTCCAATCACACCCACGGGGGGGCGGGGGGTATATGAAATCAAAGCACAGGACAGTCCAAGGATAAGGTTAGGGTTCATTTATGGAAAACTCAGTTATATGCAAAGGTTCGTTTAAAACAATTTTCAAAACAAGTTTTTAAGTATCAAGGAGCACATAGTGTTGATCCACATACAGGATCCAAGTTTTAAGCTGCCACCGGACTCCCCGTCCGCCGTAGCACACGGCACAACTGCCGAACACTTCCCAAACGACCCACACTAGTCCAACCATTCCCAGAGAGAAATAGTAGTTATGTGACCACACCATAACTTGCCCAATACCATGGGCACGGCTATTCGAATAGATTTTAACTCTGCAGAGGTGTGCAACTTTACCCACAGGTGGGGTACCACAGCACGATCACCTTAGTGTCGGTGCAGATCCCAACAAAGCCATTACCCACCTTAGCTAGACCTGACTAGCCACCACGGGATCTATCAAGGGGTCATTCGACCTATCTTCGAGGTTTAACCGGGGCATAAGTCACACAGAGCTTATCCCTTCTCCTTGATCATCCGTTGCTCTCAGCTCTCCCGATGGCTATCAGACTAACTAGTGGGATTTATGCTAAGCCGTTGCCCATACAACGGTCAAGTGGTTTGCACGACAGGAAGCTAGGTGAGATGACACATCAACTCGGTCCTTAGGGGTGACAAGATGGATATCTCCCTTCCTCACTCAACCACACAGGTACGAGCACTCCAACGGCAACTCACACAGAAATGCCATCCATCTCGTCTGACTCATCTTTCAAAACCACATTTTATCCCGCCCCACACACACCTTTCCTTTATAGAACCGAGTGGTCAAGGTATGGTTATCACAAACAGGGGTGGCTATCCTACCATGTTTTCAGCAAGCAAAACCATGCAATTTTATAAAACAGGCCACTGGGTTGTGTTTATAAAAAAACTAGGATAGAAACATGCATCAAAGGGTGGGATTGAACTTGCCATCATCAAACCCTTGCGGGAGGTCCTGATCGAAGCACTGTCCCTTGGGCTCGGGATCGCAGAACTAGTCCTCGTTCGCTAGATCACAGTCGGGACCTTCCTTGTTTACTCCGTGTCCTACGATGCAAACAAATATACACACAAACAAGCGAAAGAACTAAAAGCTTTCATCGTTGAGCTTAAATCGGAAATAATTTAGCTACGGAGATAGGGGTAATATTTTTGGGTGGTTTCTTAATGGCATGGTTAGAACTATACTAGAAAAGGCGTGGTAAAGTTTTGGGTCGATCGGAGCTCGTTTGGCGCATAAAATGACGAGCTAAAGAGGGTTCAGGGGTTAAACAGGGGTCTAAGGGCTCATTCGTAATTATCCGGAGGGAGTAAGGGCCTATTTGTGAATCCTAGAAATACTCAGGGTATGCTAAAGGGTGTCGGGTGTATTTAGGTTTATGTAATGGAGGGGTTTGGTTTGAAATGCTAGAAAGAATAGGGTTTCTTTTGCAAAAAGGGAGTAAATAGGGGGGGTGTTCCTTTGGGGAAAAACAAAAAAGGGGGGGCTTTGAGCAAAAAGCCCCTTCTTCCTCCTCTCCCCACGGGAAACAGAGGAGGGGAAGGGGGCTCCTGTGCCGGCCGTTCCCCGGCGGCCCGGGGCTCGACGGCGGCCCGGGGGTGGGGGAAAAGGGAGGGGGAGGCGAGGGGATTCCATCCCCGGCCTCACCTTGAACCGAGGTGGAGCGAGGGGGTGTGCCCACGGCGGGCGGCGGGGCGGCGGCAAAGCCGCGAGCGGCGGCGGTGCTGCGAGCGTGGGGAGGGGGGCGCGTGGTGGCGAGGGCGGTGGTGGTGGTCCGGGCTGCGCGAGGGCCCTTCTTATAGGCCGGGGGAGGCGGTGGAGGGGTGGCCGCGACGGTGGCTGGTGCGGAACGCCATTAATGGCGCTTCGGCCCTTTGTGTGCGTCGCGTTGTGGCGTGCGGCGAGGGCGATGTCAATCACGTGGGGGAGGAAGGGACCGGGCGCTGTGCGGCACAGGGCGGGGAAGTGACGGCGCGCGCGGCGGGGCGGGACGCAGCAGCGGCGGGCGGCGCGGCGTCGCGGCTCCTGGTGCGCGCGTGCACGCACGGCGCGGCGAGGCGCGGGCCAGAGCGGGGGCGCGCGCGACGGGCAGCACGGCGCGGCGCACGGCCACGCATTGCGCGTGCGCGTGCGTCGCGGCGCGGCCGGGGCAGAGCAGGCGCACGGCCGGGCCGTGCTCGGGCGCGCAGCAGGGGAAAGGAAGGAGAGGGAGAAGGGAGGAGGGGAAAAGAGAAGAAAGAAAGGAAAAAGGAAAAAGGGAAGAAAAGAAAAGGGGGAAAAGGAAAAGAAGGGGGAAAAGAAAATAGGAGGAAAATGGAAAAGAGGAGAAGAAGAAAGGAAAAAGAAAATAAGGAATGGTGAAAAAGAAAGGGAAAAGGAAAGGTGACGCGCGTCGGCGATTTTCGCGGCAGCGACCGCGGCTGGTCAGCCACGCGCGCGCGACATTCGCGCGTTGCGCGAGGAGAAAGGGATTGCGTCGGCGCTGATCGCGGAAGGCGGTAGCGCGCGGTCGTCGGACCGCCGAGCAGTGCGGGATGGGACAGTGGTCAAGTTCGGTGTCGGTCGGAAGGGGTTAGGGCTAGGGTTTTGACGATGAACGGTTTTTAAACGAAACACTCTAGCACGCGATTTAATTTGGTGAATTTTCAGGGCGTCACACTAGGCTTACCGCTTACCATATTTCATGGCATGTGGCTAGTACTTTCAAACGCTTAACTGCCACTACCACACACTGCGACCTTAACCAAATTCATCAACACAGATGGGGTATAATTTCTTTCCAAGATACTACACATAACCCCGTCCGTCATCCTTATAGTGATTGCAGTATTGTAAGCAACAAATCCCTATATCGCGCGAGTGACAGGAAATCACTTGACTTCTACCGGTCCTATTAGCATAGCACTAGTTAGACTCAGGTTCTAATTTTCAGTACATCGGTTCCTAGAAAAATGCAAGTAGGGTTTCCAGACAATCCCTAAGAACTTAATGCACAAGTATATATATAAATGTAGATTGCAGTTTAAATAAGTAGTGGGTTTATGTCTGGAGCTTGCCTTCACTGGCGAGGCTGGGGTCAGAGACGTTAACAAATTCTTCCGAACTCGGCTTCGGGGCTTCAGTTAAATCTCCGACGATGTTTCCGGGGTCTTCAGAGATTTCCACTTCGGGTTCCGGAAGAATCTGATAGTCTCCGTCGGCGAGAAGCGTCGAGTCTACATGTGATGTAAATGACGCAGTTTAGAAAACGCATAGGCTTCTATTCTGTTTCACAATAAAGTTGCAATCCAACGAAATTAACATTACATACTAGCAAACAACACAATTCCCCTTTACTGGACGGTCATTTATCTGGTATTAATTAAACTACTTAGTTTACATTAAGTAACACGGTTGGTTACCCTAAACATTTAACTAACTGCATGAGGTAGCATGTTTGGTTATCTTAAATAATTAAACTAATTACATTAATAGCTTTATTTATTTGACTAGCTAATTATCTTTAATAACCCTAGGTTATTATTTAATTATGGACCTACTTTGATTAATTAGGAATATAGCATTATTATATCATGTTCTATTTATTCTAGTTGTTCTACACCTGATCATAGGTTGAGAAATTGTGAACATATTACGCTACTCAAGAACAACACTTCAAAATATTTTCATAATTGTTTCATGAACTAGAGCTATTGTTCATGAACTTTCTTTGAATTTAAACTTAAATTCACTACTGGAGTTACACTAGGATTCTGACTCTCAAATTTTTATCTTGGATTAAGCATGCTAAAGCAAAGCTAAGGTAAAAGTTTCAGCTTTAAACATGGAGGGATGCATCTTGAATTAAATCATAAAACTTCTATCAACATAAAGTAAAGATATCTAAATATCATAGCTAGAAGGTTGAGTGGGCCTCTAAAATTTACACAGCTCTACTTATTACACACACATCCCATGTTTCAAATTTGAGCCTTAGCACTACTGTGGATCAAGAGATCTAATTAAAGTACCCATTATCTACTAATTTGAACACAGCACAAAATACACATTTTCATCTCATGATCATAATATAAAAGTTGTACTATTCAACACAAGGATTCAAACCCAACTAATTTGACATTTTTCTGAATTTTCTACAGTTTTCTACACATTTTTGAAGTTCATAGCTTTTAAATTGGGGGGGGGGGCTCTGGAATCTTGCAAGAGGGCCCTTAGAACTTTTCAAATCTTCACAAATATGCCCTTGGCTCGTCGGGGAAGAAGAGCAGGGAGATTGCCAGCCAAATTCTGGTGAGGGGGTGGAGAAGGGCTGGTCTACGGGCACCAGGAGCTCACGGCGCATCCATGGGTGGGCTTGGGAGGAAGAGGGGATGGCCGGAGGTGGGGTTCCCACGGCGGCCGAGGCGGCGGCGCGGAGGAGCTCATCGGCGAGGGGCTTCCCGGCGAGGAAGGCGGCCAAGCTTGGGCCTGATAGCTGCAGCAAGAGGAGGGGAAGCTGTTGGGATGGTCGGATTGGGCGGAGAAAGGGCGGAGGTAGAGGCTCGACAGCGACAGGAGCTTACCGGCGAAGAGGGGAACGGCGGCGAGGTAGTTTCGGTGGAGGTCCGGCCACGGGGAGTGGCTGGGGAGCGTCAGTGCGGTGAGGGGAAGCTTCCCAGAGCGTCAGTGCAAAAGGGTATCTTGAGTATAACTTTTGCATGCTAGCTCTATTACCTGTGATTTTTGGTGTGAAGCCTGGTTATGTTATGAGTAAGCTTGTGTGCAAATTTCAATTGTAGTACTGAACCCTAACTTGAATTACTTTAAACTTATGCAAATCAAGCTTGAAATGGTTTAAATTTATTCAAGCATGTTACTAAGGTTTTCATGCTTAGATTTTTTTTACCTTGTGATGTTCTATAACTGAGTAGTTCATAGTAAATCTTTCAAGAATTTATGACACTGTTTTACCTAAGGTTTGGATTTAAACTTGAAATTTGAACTTAATTCAAATGCTTTAGTTTCTGTTTTCAGAAAATTATGAAAAATTCATAGTAAGCTCATCCACTAGAAGTAAGCTTACCCACAAAAAGGCCAAAACCTTTGTGGATTTCAAAATAAAAATCAAACTTGTTAACCTAATTCAATTAATTCAACTAATTATGATAATTGAATTAAGATACCAATAGTAGGGTTTAATTCAAATTGCTTGTATTATGAAGTTGTGTTTATCCATTGTTAGATTGCAACTTTATTGTAAAGTATAATTTTTAACTCAAGAACCACCTAAATCAAATCATTGCATATCATGTAGAGTCAACGACACTCGATGACGGAGACTACGAACTAGTCCCGGAGCCCGAGCAAGGGTTTTCTGAAGATCCTGCGAACGTCGCTGAGGTTATAACTGAAGCCCCGAACCAAAGTTCGGAAGTCTTTGACATCCCTGACCCTAGCCCCGCTCAAGAAGGCAAGCCCCGATGCATAACCCAGTATTTTAAATTACTACACTTATACAGTTTTATACTTATATATCTATATTATGCATTAAGTCTAGGAGTTGAAATGGAACCCTAGATGCATGAATCCTAGGAACCTATGTATTGAGCCTGAGTCCTAATCGAATAGATGCTCTGCTAATAGGACCGGCAGAAGTCGAGTGATTTCCTGTCACTCGCGCCATATAGGAATTGAATATTTACTATTCTGCAATCACTATAAGGATGATGCACGGGGTCATGTGCAGTATCATGACCTGGAAGGTTACCCCGTATGTGTTGATAAAAGTTGGTAAGGTCGCAGTATGTGGTAGTTGTGGTTAAGCGTTTGAAAGTACTAGCCACATGCCGCGAAATATGAAAAGCGGTAAGCCTAGTAACCAATCGGCCCAAGGAGTGGACATACCTCCCACCACTCGTAATTTGGTTTTTCGCACACGCACCAATGTGCGGGAGTACGTTCTGCATAGCGGACAGGAGTACGGTCATGTAGTCGCGCTACAGACGTACGTCCTGCACATTGGGTGTGTGTATGGTCCTACAGTCGCTGGTGGTGGCCCTGATCCACGAGTCGGAATGAAAGGCAAATGGTTGCTTTGGAATGATCATTGGATGTTCCAAGCGTGTGAGTTAGATTTACCCTTACAAGGTTTTGAAACTCGATTCAGAATCGTCCGTTTCTCGCGGAGATTGAGACTGCTTATTCCTTCTGCCACATAGAGTAAGAACAGTAACTATGGTTGGAATAATCTTAATGGATGTTAATCTCTACCTTGTTTGTCTAGAATAGGTGCTTACCTAGAATGGTTAATGAAACTAGAAGCTGAAAACTAAACATGAAAGTTAGATCATACTCTTTGTTGCTTTTCAGCAAAAAGAAGACCAGAGCCTCTCAATCCTTAATGGTCTTGTTATGGGCTAAGTATACCCAATCTCGGTTAAGTCTTGCTAAGTAATAGCATATTCAGTCTTGTTAGTCTAATTTCAGGTATGGCCTGTGAAAACCCAACGGATAGTCCAGCCTGGCCATTCTTTGTTCCGTTTGGCTACTCCATGGAGTGGGATCCATCCCCGGCCGGCAATTGTGACATTCAGGTATTAGGATTATAAACATACTAAATTTTAGTATAAAGTGTGCATGTTTGATCTTGTGTATGTGTGCTCAAATTTAAATGCAAAAGGGAAAAGGACATATATGTAATTCTAAAAAATATAGGTCCTTTAGTGTTAAATGGGTGAGAATGGGAGGTAAAATCCAAATATATGAAGGTTGTTTTGTAAAAGTCAAGAACTTGCATTTAAATCGTGTGGCAGAACCAACCTGAATTATACCGGCTCAAGTACGCGAGTCCACTCTAGAGGGCTCCAACGTGCTTCAAACGGTATAATCCATTGGCCTGTCGGGTAACGTCCCGATAAACCACCGATACACAGGATCAAATAAGGTTACCTCACACGAAGGTGAGTCCAGAGATACAATCACCATCACATTTTACATCACAGAGAAAATTACATTACAAGGGTATCCAAAAGAGGTACGAAGTATCAAATTCAGAGAAAAGATTACAAACTGTTAAAACTATGGTTTTTAGCAGCGGAAAACATACGCGACGATTACAACACGTCGTCAAGACGGATGTCATGCTAAGCCCGGGCACGACATCACTCGATATCATCAGTGTTGGCCGAGGACGGATCCCATTCCACGGACCAATCTTCTGGAAGAGCACAGGGCCATGACAGGGGAGAGTAGAATCTTCAAAGGCATTACCTGGAAAACATATAACTAGCAAGGCTGAGTATACTAATACTCAGCAAGGCTTACCCGGGATTGGGTATACTTAGCCCATAACTAGACTTATGAAAGCTTATAATGGTTCTGGGTTTAGTTTCAGCTGAAAAGCAACAAAGAGTAGATCCTTAATTTCAAGTTTAGCTTTCAGATTCTAGTTAATTATCCATTCTAAGTAAGCACCTATATCTAGCAAGCATGGTATAATCTTTGGTCAAGCATCATCTTTGATAACCATAATATTGCTCTTGTTACTCTATGTGGTAAAGGGATCAAGCAGTCTCAATCTTCGTGAGAAGCGGACGATTCTGAATCGAATTTAACCTTGCAAGGTAAACCTAACTCACACGCTTGGAACATCCAACGATAGTTCCGAAGCAACCGTTTGCCTTTCATTCCGACTCGTGGACAGGTCCACCACAAGCGACTGCAGGAACATACGCACATCACTCGTGCAGGACATACGTCTGTAGCGCGACTACAAAACCCGTATTCCTGGTTGCCCTTGCAACACGTATTTCCTCAGTCGAACATAAGTAACCAGAAGAAGCAAATACATGTGGTGGGAGGTATGTCCACTCCTCGGGCCGATTGGCTACTAGGCTTACCGCTTACCCATAACTCACGGCATGTGGCTAGTACTTTCAAACGCTTAACCTGCACTACCACACACTGCGACCTTATCAGATTCATCAACACAGACGGGGTATCACCTCAACCATGATACCGCACAAAACTCCCGTCCGGCATCCTTATAGTGGTAACAGGAATGTAAACATTACAATTCCTATATCGCGCGAGTGACAGGAAATCACCCGACTTCTACCGGCCCTATTAGCATAGCAGCTAGTCGGACTCAATTACTAGTATTCAATACATCGGTTTCTAGGAGAATGCAACTAGGGTTTCAAGCAATTCCTAAGAACTTAATGCATAGAATACGTAAATAGATATAGATTGCAGTATAATTAAAATAGTGGGTTATGTCCGGGGCTTGCCTTTACTGGTGGGGCTGAAGTCAGAAATGTCAATATCTTCCGAACTTTGGTTCGGGGCTTCAGTCAGTTCCTTGATGACGTTTACTTGATCTTCAGAACATCCTCCGTAAACTCCGGGGAGATCTCGCAGGTACCGTTGCCGAACGTAGTCATATCTACATGCGATGCAACATTACATTCAAAACGTGCATATGAAACTATCTGACTTCACAATACAATTGCAATCCAGCACTCATATAACACACTATCACATAACAACCAAAAAGATTTGAAGCTAAACTTAAACAGAGCTTCAGGGGAACAACCAATTAGAAACAGCTACTTGTTGAGGGTTACAACAGAGCTGATTGGAAACAACGAGGGTTTAGCCGATTGATGAGCACATCGGGTTCTTAGATGATCGATGAAAGCATTGATTACTTCAGCAGGGGGAGGATTCCTAAAGCAGTTGTGTCTTAACTGAGATGTGCTTAAGTGTTATTCTAGGCAACTAGGTGTGGTTATATCGGCTCGATTACGTCAGGGCAATAGTTGAGTGACGTACAGCCGGTTGGAGTGTGGTTGAGGGTACATGACCGATAGACATAGACAGCTGATCTTTCAGTCGATAAATCGACTGATAGAAGTATGTGGATAAGGAAGTGGAAACTAAGGATCGATCGGCCGTGTTTGACCGATATGGAAAAGCAACCAAAATCGGCTTGGGTCGGCCGATGGCAAAAACCCTAAGATTGTGTGTGTCTCTTCGATACATCGACTCTGTGTAGTCGATGTAGGACAGAACAACAGACTTGTATCGGCAGTAGTCGATACTAGAAAGGTAACAATCGTATCAGCTAACCAGCCGATAGTAGAAGCATATCACAAGAAATGTATCGGCTGACAGCTGTTACGCAGAAATATTCTAAACTCAAAGGGAACAGATGCTTAGTGGCTGATCTGATAGCCAATACTAAAGCATAGTTGCAGAGAGGTATTGGCTAAGTAGCAGATACACACGGATTAATAGGGATCTTTATACGAAGAGAACCCTAAGGAAACGACAATCAAGACAAGGACAAAGTCTTGAAGGCAGAGATATGAGCACTCGGGTGATAGGATTAACTAACTGTCACACATCTCCATTTAAAACATATATCCTATAATTATTTCCCAGCTATATCACATGCATACAATATAAAGCACAATAAAACATTCATTCCCTAATATTTGACCTAAACCACGCATCAAAGATCTCAACTCAAGATCATGACATAAAGCTTGTAGTGTTTGACTTAGGGTTTCAAACAAAACTGATTTTACATTTTTATGAACTTCCTACGAAAATCTATGAAATGTAGAAGTTCATCGATTTGAAATACGGAAAGCTTTGGAAATTTTTACAAAGAACACCCCAGAATTTTCTAAAACATCGTAATCAAGTCCCTGGTCGGGGAAAACAGATAACAGGAGGTTAACGACGATATTCCGGCAAAGGAATCGCCGGCATTAGAAAGATTTAGTGGATTAGGGCAAACCTTGGGGTAGCTTTAGTTGTGGAGAAGAACAGACGGAAAGTGAAGTCCCGTGGCGAATAGGATCGGTGAAGAGATAAGCTCGACGATAAAGAGATTCCGTGGTTGACGAAGAAGTTTGCCGGGAAGAGTTGCCGTGGGTGGAAGATGGCCTGTTGTCTCGCACGCGCTTGCTGAATCGAGTCGTGCCGGCCACTGGCAAACACTCCCGTTCGCACTCGCGAACGCGCCAGTTCAATTCCACTCGGACCTCCGGGTCTTGCAACCCCGCCGCCGTCTTCACCTGTTGCGACGCCATTAAGGCCGGTCTACCTCCGCCACCGGTCTTGCGCTGTGCGTCGAACCCGCGCTACGTTACTCCTGCCTTGACTTCCGCACGGATGAAGGGAGTTCGCCGTGCGTGGCTCCTCCGAGCTCGTTGCATCCGGTCGCCACCTCAGCTTTGCCGTCTTTCCTTTCGGCTCGCCGCTCCTCGTGCATCTCATGAGCGAATGAGCTCGCACCTTTCCTTTCAATTCGTCGGCCTTTGTCGGGCGTGCTCCATTGGTGGCAGTGCCCCAGACTGGCGACCGCCTCCTTCCCATGCTTGCTCGCGTCGGCGCCGGCCTGAAGATTGGGTTCCCGTCCCTGAACAACAGCCGCCATCGCTACTCCTGCACCATCGCTGACAGCCTCACCGACACTTCCGCATACGTGTGCCTGCGCGTTCCCGCACCGCGAGCTCCGCGCTCAAGCTCGCGCAGACCGTTCTTCAACGCGTCACCAGTCCCGTATTCGCACACGCACGCCTGCACTTCGTCGTTCTGCTCGGCCACCTCTAGCACCTACCGCGCGCGCCAATCCCGCGCGCCCACGCTTCTGCTCCGCCGCGCGCGCACTGCTCTACCCGTGCGCCCGCATCTGCCGCACCTTCGTCGGCCTGCCGCCGCGCCCGAGCCAGTGCGCTCCAGTGCCCGCTTGCTCCTAGCGCATGCGCAGCGTTGCCTGGATCCACTTTGCTCCTCCTGCACCGCGTGCTTGCGCCGCGCCAGCTCTGCTCCTGCGCTCACCCGCTCACACTCATCTCCCGAGCCGCGCGCACCTGCTCGCCCACATCCAGCGTGCCTCCACTCGGGCCGCTCGCCCAGCAACCGCGCCGCCTGGGCTCTGACCGCCCAGCGCCCGCGCCTGGCGCTGCCCACCACGCCGTGTACTGCTGCCCGCGCTTGCCCGGACCTGCCGCTCCCTGCCGGGGCCCGCCTAGCGCAGCGCCACTCGCTCTGGTTCACGCGCTTGCTGTCCCAGCGCCGGCCCGCGCGCTACGCCGCCTGCACCGCCTGGGCCCGCCCCGCCAGCACCTGCTGCCGCGCGCGCGCCCCGCCGCCAGTTGCGCGTCGCACGCCACCCGCGCTGAGCCGCCGCCTGCATCGCGCTCCTGGGCCGCGCCTCCGGCTCCCGCCGCCAGCTGCGCTCGCGCCCCAGCGCCGGCTGCCGCTTGGGCCGCTGCTGCCTGTGCCGCCCGAGCGAGCTCAAGCGCCTGCTGCTGCCTGCGTTTGTGGATGGAAGAGAGAGAGAGGGAGTGGATGAGGATTGGGATGGTGCTGTCAGTGAGAGGAGGGAAAGAAGGAGACGGCAGGAGAAGATAAGGCGCCAGGATAAGAGAGAGAAGACGAGAAGAACAGATGGACTTTCTCAAGGGCCTAAACGCAATTTCAGAAAACTGCAGGGACTTGTTTGTAAAACAAAATTTTCCGTTGATTTAAAATCCAAATGAAGAAATGCCCAAAATAAAAGTTGGAGAGTTTTTCAAACTCTACAACATTGCTTTAGGGCTCAAGTTCAAAAACTCAAAATTTATATTTTTACACGTGAATCTTTGAACAAAAGTCGGATTTGAATTACTTTCGTCTTAAAGAGTAAAATTTTATATTATTCAGGACCTAAATGCAAGCATTTATGACACGTCATGATGACGGGATAGACTCGTCATTATGATGGGATAGACATGTCATGATGACTTGCACTTTTACACTTTAGTCCCGAGTAATTTTGAAAGTTACTTTTGTAAATGAAATATTTGCATAAAAGGACTTGTACTTTTATAAAATTACATAAACACCCTTATTTTTACCATTTTACCCAAACTTTTTACCCACTTCAACACATGCATTTCAAAGGCAACTTTTGGATAAATATATATTTGTTTTACAGGGAATAAAGTATGAAAAACACGTTTGCAAAACCACTCTTTACTTATTTCGAAATTACCTCCCCTCCAAACACATTTTGCAAAAACAACCCTAGGTTTTCTGTAATTACAATAGTTACCCTTTTTATTTGCACTTTTAAATTTTCAAAAGTTTCACATAAACATACACAAGCTTTATACAAACAAACACATATTTCACACTAACAAAATATTTGCCTAGCATTACAAATACACGAACTGTCACAAATCGCAAATATAGATGAAACTACACATAGGATGTAAGTGTAGTGTAGCTTTTAAATAGGATTTAATTAAAGTTTAAAACTTTGCCAAGTTTTATGTTAGTTTCAAATCCTTAGCTCTTTTGCAACTGAACCTTAAAGCAAAGTTGTAGATCTTGCTAAACCCTACACTTTTGCTTTTGGGAACTTTTTTATTTGAGTTATGGTTTGAAAGTTATCTAAGCATTACAGAGGAGTCCCTGCACTTTTGGAAAATAGCAGATCAGTCCCCATCGTCTACCTCCAGCTCCCTCCTCCTCTGTTTTCTCTGCGCCCGACTGCCGCCGTCCTCGCCGGCCATGTGCCGCGCACCGGGCGCCCCAGCGCCGCCCTAAGCCGTGCCACGTGGCACCCCAGCACCTGCGCCGCAGCTCCCCGGCCTCGCGCTGGCCTGCTCCTGCATCTCCACGTCGCGCCGCCGCCGCCTGAGCCGCCACGCGTGCCGCCGGCATCGCCAGCTCCTGCTCACGCATGCTCTGCCTCTCCCAGCCTTAAGACATGCTCAGCTACTGCTCTGTGATCTTCTTTACTCACCCGAGCACCTCTAGTCCACAGCATTTTCTCTTCCCGAGCGCAGCCCCTCGCCGGACCTCCACCGCAAACCCCTGGTCGCCGTCGTCAGCCGCCCACGCCGCCTCCCAGCCATGATCCAGTGCTCCTAGAGCACCACCGCAACTCCATGCAGCTCACCGACCCACCCAATTTCCCTTTCCCGCATCCGAGCATCGCCTCCCGCAGCGCCGGTGAGCTCAAGCTCCGCCGCCGCTCGGCCTCGCCGTCGACCTGACGCGACACCGCCCCTCAGCCCCAACCAAGGGTACCAGCAGCACTGCATCATCCCGCAGAAGCAATCCAGCTACTCCTTCACTACCCTCCGACACCCCAGCCAGCGGAACACCATGCCGCCATCGCCGCCGGTGAAAACCCGAGCCGCCCCACCGTCAACGACTCCCTTCCACCCCACCTCCGACCAAATTAGGTACGGTAATCGCCCCCCCACACCTCCACGTTTGCCGGCCCCTCGCCGGGAACATGAGCACGCCGCCACGGCCACCGCCATTCCTCGCCGCCGGCCATGCTCCACCACTTTTCCTGGTGCACATCACCCCCCTTTGAGAACAGCAGGTCCTGTAGGACCTGTTCCTCCCCGCCGAAGACCTCACCGCCGGCGAGAACACGCTGGACAGACATGCCGGCCGCCGTCGTGGACTGTCAAGGACTCATTTGCAATTTAGTTTTCTGTTTTAGGGACCCTTATGCTTAAACCCAAGGGCCTCTCTGTAAACCCCTCTTCCAATTCTTGTTTATAAAAGCTATTAACTTGTAAAATCCATAGGAATGTGTAGAAAGATTCAAAAATTTCCAAACTAGTTTTGTTGGAATCTAGAAGTCAAGCTCTACAACTTTTGTTAATAGAGTCTAGTTTGAAACCAAATTCTTTTAAAGTTATTTTAGAGTTTAGAAAAAAGGTATCTTGTGTATAACCTTTGCATACAAGCTTATTTTCTTATGATTTTGGTGTGTAGCCTGTTTAGGTGATGAATGAGCTTGTGTAAAAATTTCATTCTCAGTACCGCTCTGTAGTTTAAGTTCTTTTAAATTTTTGCAAATCAAATTTGAAATGGTTTGAATTTATTTAAGCATGTTCCTAAAACTTTCCTGCTTAGATCTTTTTAACATAACTCAATCTGTTGATAATGAGTTCCTAATTAAATTTTCAAGGAAATAAATCTTTGTTTGTTTAAGGTCTGAATTTAAACTTGAAATTTGAATTTAAATTCAAATGCTTTAGTTTCTGTTTTCAGAAAATTATAAAAAATTCATAATAAGCTTATTGTTAGAAATAAGCTTATCCAACAAAAATTCAAAGTCAAAGCCTTGATGGTTTTCAAAATAAAATCAAACTTGTCAAATTACTTCAAAATAATTTCATTAATATGACAATGAATTAAATACAAATAGTAGAATTGGATCCAACCCCCCCCTGTTTCATGAGTTTATGTTTGTTAATTTATTAGATTGCAACTTTATTGTGAAGTAAAATCCTTAAGTCAAGAACCATCTAATCAAATCATTGCATATTATGTAGAGTCAACGACACTCGACGACGGAGACTACGAGCTAGTCCCGGAAAACGAGCAAGGATTTTCTGAAGATCCTGCGAACGTTGCCGAGACTATAACTGAAGCCCCAAACCTAAGTTCGGAAGTCTCTGACACCACTGACCCCTGCCCCGCTCAAGAAGGCAAGCCCCGGTGCATAACCCAGTATTTCAAATTACTACATTATGCAATCTTATACTTATATTATATCTTGCATTAAGTCTAGGAGTTGAAATGGAACCCTAGATGCATTGATACTAGGAACCTATGTAATGTGCCTAAGTCCATGTTGGATAGATGCTCTGCTAATAGGACCGGTAGAAGTTGGGTGATTTCCTGTCACTCGCACGATATAGGAGTTAAATGTTTACTATTCTGCAATCACTATAAGGATGACGGACGGGGTCATGTGCAGTATCATGACTCGAAAGATTACCCCATCTGTGTTGTTAAAAGTTGTTAAGGTTGCAGTGTGTGGTAGTGGTGGCTAAGCGTTTGAAAGTACTAGCCACATGCCGCGAAATATGGTAAAGCGGTAAGCCTAGTACCTGATTGGCCCGGCAAATGGGCTTATTCCCACCACTCGATATATTAGTTTGTTGAACACACGCACCGACGTGTGGGAGTATGTTCTGCGTAGCAGATAGGAGTATGATCATGTAGTCGCGCTACAGACGTACGTCCTGCACATTGGATGTGCATACGGTCCTGCAGTCGCTTGTGGTGGCCCTGATCCATAACCCGAAATATGAGGAAAACGGTTGCTTCAGAATGATCTTTGGATGTTCCAAGCGTGTGAGTTAGGTTTACCCTTGCAAGGTTGAAATTCGATTCAAGAATCGTCCGTTTCTCGCGGAGATTGAGACTGCTTATTCCTTCTGCCACATAAAGTAATAACAGCAACTATTGTTGGAATAATCTTGATGGATGTTAATCTCTACCTTGCTTGTCTAGAATAGGTGCTTACCTAGAATGGTTAATGAAACTAGAATTTGAAAGCTAAAATATGAAAATTAGCTCATACTCTTTGTTGCTTTTCAGCTGAAATTAAACCTAGAACCATTTCAAGCTTTCATGAGTTTAGTTATGGGCAAAGTATACCCTAATCCCGGGTGAGCCTTGCTGAGTAGTAGTACACTCAGTCTTGGTAGTGAATTTTTCAGGTATGACCCTTGAGAACCCCACGGATAGTCCTGCATGGCCAACCTCTGTTCCGTTTGGCTGGTCCGTGGAGTGGGTTCCATCCCCGGCTGGCAGTGACCCCCCGGAATGACGCCAGGTTTCGGGCTGAACATGGTGTCAACCTTCGCGACGTGTGTAGTCGCGTGTTAATTTTTCTTCCGCTGTGAACTTGACAAGCGTGTTTAGCTCTGTCGTTTTAAACAATGTTTGTTTATTACTTTAAGTTTGAAATGGTTTGTAATAATGTTTAATACTCTGTGAATTAAAAGTGATGAGCTGTTGTGCGACTGTAAACTCGCCTTCGTGCGAGGTAAACCTGCTTCGATCCTGATGAACCGTGGTTGCATCGGGCGGAGACCCGACAAACCAATGGGTTGTTCCGTTTGAAGTGCGTTGGGTTAGTATTAGCTGTATAGCGATGGCTAGCGCACTTGAGCCGGAATAATTCAAGCGGTTCTGCCACAGCTGGTATCAGAGCTGTAGGTTTATGCTTACACTGCAACAACTCTTAAAAATGTTTTTAGTATAAAATTTGGCCTAATAAAAGAGTTTTACAAATTACGTTGGATTCGTTAAGGTTGGTGCTTAGAACGCAAAGCCCTAGGGATTTATATAGGAGTAATCAGGTGGCTGCTACTGTATATATATATGTAGAGAGTATAGCTCTAACTTGCAGCACTACTTTCGATCAAAACTTAAATTCATGCATAACCCAACTTTACTATTTGTAACGACACCATCGATGGTGAGGTAAGCAGGTAAGGATCCTCAGCCAACTAAGGGAGCTTGGCCTTCCTGTTGGTGATGCGAACCGAACGCTGTTTCTCAAGCACTGGCCTACTTGAGATGCTGCCAATATATCAACTTAGGTTAAGTATATTGGGAGTATATGGTTCGGCGCAGGGTATGGCGATTGCTGTTCATACCCCCGCATTTCACGGTACCCTCGTAAATACGTTGTTTCGATGACGTATGTTAATGTTGTGTGTACGGCGGTAATGGTACAGATGCTATTTCTATAGTGAACAGTACTGTTTGGGAATGCTTTCATGTTGTGCTGCCATGAAAGGTTCAGATTATATAAATGTGGTCTTTTGCAGGTACACTAACCACGATTAAGAGGTTAAGATGGATAGGACTTATCGACTAGATATTAGTGAGAGACGTATGTGTTATGCCACCGAAATTAACTACGTAAGTCCGAAGGTATTCGGCAGTGGTTTTGGTTGTGAGGTCGAATAGTACGTGCATGCATAATCCATTAATAAACAAAATGAATGCTTGAATGTGTTGTTCTTTTAAGGATAGGTAAAGTGTTGTCTATCTTTAGTATGGTTTTAAATAGAATTCTTGTGACAGCCTTAATTGGGTTTTCAGTATTCTTCCAAATTATACCATCTGAATTCTTGTTTCAGATGGCGGCTCCATCAAACCTCTTTTGGGATCATGCAGCGCACCTCCATACTGATGCCTTGAATTGGGAGGGTTTTCCCCGGCTTTTATGGGAATCACTTAGTCTATTCTGTCGGTGTTTAACCGGCTGCCCACCGAGGGGTATACCCACGGTGGTAAGTTTTGGGTGAGGAGACGCCGAGATCAGGAACTCGATGGTGCAAGGAACACAAAACTTTTAGACAGGTTCGGGCCGCACGGAGCGTAACACCCTACGTCCTGTATGGTGGTTTGTATTCCTTTTGGTGTAGAATGACCTAATGATCTTCTGTTTTGAGGGGGGTCCCTGACCTCCCTTATATATCCGAGAGGTCAAAGTTACAAAGATGCTAACCAACCCCCTCCGAGGGATCACACCAGAACTGATCTCGAGTAGATCCTCTCCGTGTTGGTTAGCTCTATCTCCTATTTAAACGGGATAAACAAGAGATAAACAAAATGAATAAGAGATAAGACAGGCTTAATCTCTTAAACTTCGTAACGTGCCCAGCCCGGTGGCCCCGGGTCTGACAAGCCCCCGAGCTCTTCGTAGCTGAGTACTGCAGGCTTATCGAGTACTTTCGAAGCAGTCTTCGACTTCTTCTGAAGCTTCATCGTGAAATCCTCCTTCGAGTACTTCCTTGGCTGCATCGAAGCTATGAGGTGCTCATGCCCCGAATTTTATTTTTGCTATGGTGTGCGATTAAAAAATCGCACTCCATATGGAGTAGCCCCCGAGCCTTAGGTTAAATCGGAGAATCAGGCTGAGGGTTCCATTAATCTGTAGTCCTCCGTATCCTTTAGAGAAATTTGAAAAATAAGTAGTCGATGCCACGTACCCCGCAGCCCCCGAGCCTTGAATCCAAATCCCACAAAATTGGAGATAAGGGTCCAAAAATCGTGGCATACAGGCTAAACAACGACACGTTAAGGGAAGACCAAAGTGATGATACAAATGATGTAATTAGACCAAAGATTCGAAAAACCCCTTATTTCGGGCTAATTAGCCCTGAAAAAATGATTAATCGAATATTTAATCCAATCAGATCATCAAATGACCCTTCACCTTCGGAATATTCCAAAAAACAACTCTTGAACTTCAGAACAGTAACTTTTCCCCATCCCGCTGGTTACTTAACCCCGCGGCAATAGGAGGGAAAATTGTGCTTTTAATCCGCATTCCGCCAAAAACCACCAAAACCCCAATCCGAGCCAAACGCCGCCGCCATCCCCTCAAGGAGATCCTCCCGCTACAACCTCCCCACCCCTCTCCCCGCAGCCCCCGAGCATCTCGTGGCTTAGCACATCGGAGATGGCGTCCAAGAAGTCGGAGATCGAGGAAATGAAGAAGGATGCGGAGCCATTGACGACGGGGTGGACACACAGTAAGTGTTCCCTCAACAATCTGAAAAAATTGGTTTCCGAGGGGTTGCTGCAAGAGAAGAACCTTGTCAACTGGCGCCCCTCGTTCCGTGAGCCCTTCCCCATGGAGAATGTTGACGAAATCGTCACATTCTTCCATTTTGCCGAACGGGGATTGGCCCTCCCCACTTGTTCCTTCTTTCGTGGCCTTCTTTACTACTACGGGCTTGAGCTCCATCACCTCAACCCAAATTCCATTTGCCATATTTCCATTTTCATTCACTTCTGCGAAGCATTTCTCGGAATCGAACCCCACTGGGATCTATTCCGCTTTCTCTTCCGCGTCAAACCCCAGCCGACCACAAAGAAACTTGCTGTGGTGGGGGGCGCCGGCATCCAACTGCGACAGCAGGCCGGCAAAAAGTACCTTTCATATAAATTCCCCTCAAACCTTCCTGGATGGAAAAACCTATGGTTTTACATCAAAAACCATGCTCCCCACCTGCCGACGAAGTCAAGCAGACCGCCCGTGGTGAGGGGGGAATGGAACCTTGAACCCTCCGGCATGGAGATGATACAGGTCAAAGAGCTGCTGGAGGCCATCGAGGCGCTGAAGAAGGAGGGAGTGACCGGCGCCTCCGTCATGTTCTCATTTTACAAGCGCCGCGTCCAACCCATCCAATAGCGATGTTGCCTGGGCTTCGAGTACACTGACCCCGCTGACCCTTCTCGCATGTGCACAGAGGAGGTGCCAGACGAAGTCACGCTCCAGCGGGTTCAGCGGGTGCTGCAGGACGTAAACACCGTGCCGTATGTGCCCACCTTGTTCTTTGCGCGAAATCCGCCCCCGCCGGTAAGTATTCGACTTCTTTCACTGAAGAAATCTGCTACTGCACCGGTGCTGAACTGAAGGACTTTCTGCAGGGGCACATGGAGCTATATTGCAGCTACCCGCCGCAGCCTGACCTCCCCCGAGCATATCATCTCCTTCCTTCTGCTGTCCAGGAAGCTCGCCTTGCTGCAGCTCAAGGCAGCAGCGGGTCCGCCGAGCGCGTGGACTCGCAGGCGGGAGGAGAAGCTGAAGGAGAACCGCGCCCTGCTGCAGCCACGGCGGCCAAGAGGGCTCGCCTTGCCGCGGCCCAAGGCAGCAGCGAGTCCGCTGAATGCGTGGACTCGCATGCGGAAGGAGGAGCCGAAGGCGAACCGCACCGGGACCACTCCTCCGACCAGAGCGTGGAGTTGGCCGGCGCTCTACCTCCGGTGCCAAAGGGCCAGCGGCAAGTGTGCAAACGCAAGGCCCAAGAAGTTGAGTCCTCCAGGTACTGAGTTGTTGTTTTGGCTAGTTGCCAAGTATCAATGGTGCTGAATACTGACAGTATCCACTTGCAGTCTTCCTGCTCCGCCACCCGGGACTGAACCCGAAGGGGTGGAAACGGGCCCCACCGCCGCCGCTGCGGTGACAATTGCCGTGGCGGGGACCCCTCCATCGGCCGGCCAGGCCTCGCCGTCAGCAACGGGCATTCCTCGACGGGCCTGGCGGGTGAAGAAGGCCGCCAAAAAGAAGTCGACACTGTGAGTTGTCCTCCTGTCGCTTGAAGATCTTGCTTTTGCCCACTTGGATAACAATGTCTTTGATATCATCAGGGCGGCGAGCGCCGTACAACTGCAGCTGGAGCCGGGCACGGCTGTAGCAGCCCTAGAGCCATCGACCCGCGCTGATCCATCCGGTGCGGAGCCTGCCTCGACTGCTGCAGCCTCCGTGCCCTCGGCGCCTGGGGGGCCAGTACCCGCGGAGGTGGCCCCTGAGGCGGATGCGGCGCTCCCCGACTTGCCGCCCCCCAAGCCCCGGCAAGAGGGAGCCGGACCCAGTGGCGGAGAACAAGTCAAGATCCCTGACGCCGCTCATACCGATGGCACAGGTATGCGCTTACCCGCCCGTGACTGGCTGCCGAGGTTTGGGCATCATGTGTTGACCACTTTGTATGCTTGCAGGTGTCCAGCCGCCGCCGTTCGGAGATGCCGCCGGACCCTCGGGGGGCCTCCGTGAGGTGTTGAGGGCCGGGCCAGGGCACCAGAACGTCATCGCCACCGACCTGGTGGATGACCTCCTGCTGTCGGCAGAGAACCTGAAGACCTTCAAGAGCACCTTCAAGGAGTTATACGACTTCTCCATGGTAATACTCGGGTAATGTTCCAGATGTGCATGTTAGAGAGTTGTTGAGGACTCATTCTCCCCCTTTTGCGCAGCATGTGATCACCAAATCCCAGAAGAAGTCGGAGAAACTCCGCGCGGTCGTGAGTGACGCGCGAGAGCTAGCTGCCCTGGACAAGCGCATCTCCGAGGAAATCACGAAGAATTGCTATCTGCAGCGAGAGCTTGATATACTGAAGCAAGAAAGGACTCGAGAGACCTGGCTGCTCAAGAATGACCTGAAAAACATGGAGAAGGCCAACTCCGAGCTCCAACAACAGCTCAAGGAGCAACAGGCAGAGTACCAGGAGCAGCTCAAGGCAGAGAAAAAGGCGCACCAAGGTAGGCCCTCGCTCCCTTCGAGTACTTTTCCTTAGTTACTTCCCTTAGATGCTGAAGTACCCTTACCACAGAGCTTAGGAAAATAACGAAACACAAAGAGGAGCTGCCTACTGACGTGAAGAATATGCTGTATCGTCGTACAGATGACATCGAAAGGCTGCAGAAGATGATCGGCGACACTGAGCGTCAGTTCGTCGACTGCCTTCAGCAAGTCAAGACGCTGGGCGAGAAGGATGAGCGGCTGCGCAAGGAGCTGGAGGACCTCCGGGGGGCCGCCCAGGAGCTGGTGGACATGGTGGATCCGCCAGAAGAAGGCGAAGCAGGCCCGCGGCCCCTGCTGGAGTGGTTCCGCGAGGCCCCGAAGAAAATGCTGAAGTTTCTGTCCGAAGCTCCAGTTGCGTGCGTGAGTAATGCCCTCGCCTATGTAAAGTCCTTCATGCCGAATGCGCAGCTGAGCATCTTTGCGCAAGGGATGGCGGCGGACTGCACAGACGAGTGATTCGAAGAGTACTTGCAAAAGGCCCAACCTGTAGCGGAGCAAATTGTACACAATGTACTGCAGGATTAGGGTGTATGAAACAATTAATCATTCTCTTATGTAAATGCTTTACTCGACATCTCTACTTGCTTGCTTGTCTTGGCTGAGTTGGGATCCAGGCTTACGCCTCCCTGGGTGCAACGACTCGAAGGGCAGCTAGTACTCGTCTAACAAAATAGCCACAACTCGATCGAGCGGGTCTAAACTTGTTAGGAAAGAACGCGAGCATTGTCGCGGGTTTGCCGTGCGTAGGGCTTAAGAATAAGACTGTCCCGAGTGCGGAGGCTGGGGTGTAGTCGAAGGTCGCTCCTGCTGTGAGCGTGCTTCGTAAGCTGGAGAAGACCCGGACGAACGGATCAAGCTTGCAAAGAGCGAGTGCGGGCAGCGCCGCGAGCTTGCCATTCCTTTTGGCAAAAACAAGACTGTTCTGAGTGCAGCCACTCAGGATGTAGTCGGTGTGGCTCTTTATGCGAGCCTTTCCAACATACTAGGTGTAAGCCAGTCGAGCGGATCGATTGTGTTGGAAAAAGTGCGACTGCTGTTGCATGCAACCATCGAAGGTCGCGGCGGGACTGGATGTGCCGAGGAGTTAGCCGGAGCCGAGGGCTCTGTCGGAAACGAAAGTCGAAGGGGGATGACCGTGGCCGTAGCCCCCGCGTCATGCGCGACAAGAAGTCGATATATATATGTTTGCACGTGACACTGGCCATCGTGGAAGTAAGAAGGCATGTACGACCCGAGTCGTGTGGCTCATGGCCCCCGAAGTGATTCGGGAGAAGGAGATCTTCTGAGCCCCCGGGGAATTAGCGATCACCGGGCCTCGACTTAAGGGTAGAACTTGTGCAGGTTCTGAACGTTCCAGGAGTTCGGGACTTCGTGACCCTCGGGGAATTGTAGTCGATAAGACCCTGGCCTTGTGACCTGCTTGACGACGAACGGGCCCTCCCACCTTGAATTGAGCTTGTGGAGGCCGGACTCATCCTGAATACGGCGCAAGACCAAATCACCGACGCTGAATGACCACTCCCTGATGTTGCGATCATGGTATCGCCGGATCCCCTGCAGGTACCGGGCTGACTGAACAAGGGCGGTACAGCGAGCTTCTTCCACAGAATCGAGCTCTAGCTGCCGCACCTCGTCCGCCTCGCCTTCACTGTACATTTCGAACCTTGGCGACTTCCACATGATATCGGCTGGTAGAATAGCTTCGGATCCATACACGAGGAAAAAAGGTGTTTGTCCTGTGGCTTTGGACGGCTGAGTCCGAAGCCCCCAGACGACATGCGGCAACTCATGCACCCATTTGCCTCCCTTCTTGCTGTTTTCATCATAAAGTCTCTTCTTGAGGCCGTCAATGATCAAGCCGTTTGCCCTTTCGACTTGTCTGTTAGCCCTGGGGTGTGCAACCGAGACATATTTAACTTCAATGCAAGCATTCTCACAGAACTCCCAGAACTGGTTCGCCGTGAAGTTTGACCCCAAGTCCGTGATGATGGAGTTGGGGAAGCCGAAGCGATGCATAATATCTGAGATGAAGTCGACGACCCGGTCTGGCGTGAGCTTGGCTATCGGCTTGTACTCGATCCACTTAGTGAACTTGTCGATAGCCACCAGAACGTGGGTGAAGTCGCCTGGTGCTGTCGTGAAGGGCCCGATCATGTCAAGGCTCCAACAGGCAAAAGGCCAGGATGGCGGTATGGTGATGAGGCTATGAGCTGGGACATGCGTCTGTTTGCCGAAAAATTGACAATTTTGGCACCGGCGCACGAGATCCTCCGCGTCAGTGACTGCAGTGGGCCACCAGAAGCCGGCCCTGTATGCTTTCCCAACCAGCGTTCTTGAAGCCGCATGGTTGCCGCAGACGCCTTCGTGGATCTCCCGCAGTATGTCGTAACCATCTTCCTTCGTGACGCACTTCATGAGAACTCCTGACCGAGCGCCACGCCGGTAGAGCTTGCCGTTGACCAGGGCGAAACCCTTGCTTCTTCGCAAGACGCGTACCGCTTCTGCACTCTTGGCGTCAATTCCCGCTGGTAGCCGTTGGTCTTGAATGAAGTCGATAAAGGCCGCTCGCCAGTCCTCCCCCAGCACCATAACCTCTCGATCGGGTTGTTGGGAACCCGAGGCGATGGTTACCTGCGGAGAAGGCCTGATGGATGGCTGATCGAGCTCCTGGACAAAAACCCCCGGCGGGACTTGAGCGCGCGTTGACCCCAACTTGGACAGGATATCTGCACCAACATTGTGCTCCCGTAACACATGGTGAACCTCCAAGCCGGAAAACTTGCTTTCCAGCTTGCGCACTTCCTGTACGTATGCATCCATTGTCTCCTTGTTGCAGTCCCATTCCTTATTGACCTGCTGAACAACAAGAAGAGAATCGCCATATACGAGTAGTCGCTTGATCCCTAGTGATATCGCCAAACGAAGCCCGTGAAGTAAGGCTTCATACTCGGCTTCATTATTGGATACCTTCCATAGGATCTGAAGGACATACTTCAGTTGTTCGCCACGTGGGGAGATAAGCAAAACACCAGCGCCCCCGCCGTCGAGCTTGAGGGACCCATCAAAATACATGGTCCAGTGCTCTGGCTTGTCCACTGGGGTTGGGACTTGATTCTCCCTCCATTCAGCCATGAAGTCGACTAGAGCCTGTGACTTGATTGCAGTGCGTGGCTTGAAGTCGATTGACAAAGCCCCCAGTTCCACTTAGATATGCGTCCCGTGGCATCTTGATTATGGAGAATATCCGCCAGCGGGAAATCCGTAATCACAGTGATCTTGTACTCGTCGAAGTAATGGCGCAACTTTCTTGATGTAATTAGAATTGCGTATAAGAGCTTTTGAACAGCTGGGTACCGTACCTTTAATTCGGAGAGGACCTCGCTGACGAAGTAGACAGGCCTCTGCACTCCAAACGCATGGCCTTCTTCGCCTCGCTCGACTACAATAGCACTGCTGACAACATGGGTTGTCGCCGCGATGTAGAGTAGTAGATCCTCTTCCGGTAGCGGAGCTGTAAGGATCAGAGGCGACTGGAGGTGAATTTTCAAGTCTTGTAGAGCCCGCTCGGCCTCCTCCGTCCATTGAAACTTGTCTTGGCGTTTTAGGAGCTTGAAGAAAGGTAGTCCTCTCTCCCCGAGTCGGGAGATGAACCTGTTCAGGGCCGCCATACAACCTGTCAGCTTCTGCACATCCTTGATTGTGGCCGGAGCCTCCATATCAGTAATGGCAGTGATCTTTACAGGGTTGGCTTCGATGCCCCGGTTGCTGACGATGAACCCGAGCAATTTTCCCTGAAGGTACTCCAAAAACGCACTTGGTGGGATTGAGTTTCCACCAATATCTACGTAGACTACTAAATGTTTCCTCCAAATCTACGATCAAGTTATCGGAGTCCCTGGTCTTGACGACCACGTCATCCACATAGGCCTCAACATTCCGATGCAGTTGATCCGCGAAACACATCTGGATCGCACGCTGATATGTTGCTCCTGTGTTCTTCAACCCGAAGGACATTGTCTTGTAGGCGTAAGTCCCGTACGGGGTGATGAATGCAGTCTTGACTTGGTCCTCCTCCTTGAGCGCAATCTGATGATACCCTGAGTAACAATCAAGAAAACAAAGAAGGACACATCCAGCCGTCGAATCGACGACTTGGTCAATGCGCGGCAGCCCAAAATGATCCTTTGGGCAATGCTTGTTGAGATCGGTGTAGTCGATACACATTCTCCATTCATTGTTCTTTTTCTTTACAAGGACAGGATTCGCTACCCACTCTGGATGGATTACTTCTTTAATGAATCCAACCGCGAGAAGTTTAGCGATCTCCCGTTTAATGGCCTCACGCTTGTCGTGGGCAAACCTCCGCAGGCGTTGCTTCTTAGGCGTAGCCTTCGGGTGTACATTCAAAGCATGCTCGATCAACTCCCTAGGCACCCCTGGCATATCTGCTGGTTTCCATGCGAATATGTCTCGATTGGCCCGAAGAAAGCTGACGAGCGCGAGTTCCTATTTGTCACCCAAGCCCGCACCGATGATGGCAGTCTTGGATGAATCTCCCTCCTGGAGCTGGATCGTCTTGAGGGCCACATCATCAGTCGACTGGATGCTCGACTTGTTGGCCTTCTTGGAAGGGATCTCCAGCCCGGTCTGGGAGAGCTGCTGCGCGGCCGTGAGTACTTCTCCCGAAGCATCTGGCACGCGAGTAGTTGAAGCGTACTGGATCGCCTCCTGATTGCAGTCGTACGACTTCTTCAAGTCGCCGCGGAGGGTGAGCACTCCACCGAGTTCTGGCATCTTAAGAAGCAAGTAGACATAATGCGGCACTGCCATGAACTTGGCAAGCGCCGGACGACCTAGTATTGCATGGTAAGAAGAATCAAAACTTCGAACTTGATGAATTCAGTACGATAATTCTCCCGCGTGCCGAAGGTGACTGGGAGGACCACCATACCAAGCGGGTGCGCCGCATTACCTGGGACGATGCCGTAGAAGGGAGACTTGCTGGGAACCAGCATCTCCTTGAAATCCAGGCCCATCTTCTTCAAAGTGTTGACGAAGATGAGATTGAGCCCGCTCCCACCATTGATGAGGACCTTGGTAAGCTTGACCTCCGCCACCACAGGGTCCAAGACCAAGGGGAATTTGCCAGGCTCGGAAAAGCTCGTCCACTGGTCATCACGAGAGAACGAGATGGGGACCTCCGACCAACGGAGTGGTCGTGGTACCGCCGGCTCGATCGACAAAATCTCTCGGAGGAGCAGCTTCTGATCCCGCGTGGAACAGAAATCCTCGTCCCCCCCGAAGATGACGTTGACCACCTTGGACGCATCCTGAAATTTCGGGTTGCGCCCGTGATCCTCCTGATCATCGTCCTCAGGTTCCTTGTCGGCAGGCTTCTTATTCTTCTTGCCACCACCAGAGTTGCTGAACGTCCTCCGAAGGTGGTAGCAGTCGATGGCGGCGTGGCTGGCGCCCGGGTGCCACGGGCACTTCTTCTGCAGGAGCTTCCCGAACTCCTCCTGAGTTGTCAACTTCTTGCCCCGCGAAGGACGATCGATAGCCGTGATGACATCATCTGGCTTTCGTTTCTAGGGTGGCCCGAAAAAGTCCCGCTGGCCTTTGTCGCTGCGGTTGTCGTTTGGGCGCCGCAGACTGCTATCGTGGCGCCGCGGGAATCGCTCCCGCATCTTCTCCTCCTGCTCAGACCAATCATGCATCATATCACGAAGGCCCGCAACAGTTTTCGGCCTGTTCCGCCCGAAGTCTCTGTATATGCTCGGGTCGGTAATGCCGTTGTAGAAACAGTCGATGATGTCCTCCTCCGAGATGTTCGCGATGGTGGCGCGGACGTCGAAGAAGCGACGCGTGTAGGACCGCAGGAGCTCGTTGCGTTCTTGCTTGCACTGGGCAAGATCATGTCGAGTACCTGCACGAGCAATCGCTCCCTGGAAATTGTCGATGAAGACCTTCTTAAGTCGTTCCCAGGAGTCGATGGAGTTGCTGCCGAGGCTCTCCAGCCAAGTGAGCGGCGCAGGATCCAAAGCCATCGGGAAGTAGACGACTTTGGTGACGTTCGAGCCCCCTGCTACCTCGATAGCCGTGGAGTAACAACGGAGCCACTGCTGAAGAGCTTGCTTGCCGTCGTACTTGGTAATGCCAATGGGTTTGAAACCCTCTGGGTACTTGTAGCTGCTGAAACGTGCAGAGAAAGCAGAAAATCGATCGCTACAGTCAGTACCTTCGTTTTCGACTTCTTCGCGGGTCTTGCGCCTGGAAGAAATCACGGTCCGCGCATCGCGGCCTTCATTGATGTGCTGGCGCAAATCCTCCGGAGGAAGTCGATGATTGGCTTGTCGTGGCTGACCCCCTTGCGGTGGCTGTTGCCTCCCGCCAGGGGTCTGGCTCCCGCGAGCGTTGTCGTTGCTGAGCTGGTGTCGAGGACGGCGCCAGCCGTTCGGCTGTGAGCCTGGCTCCGGCTCTCACCCACGCGTTCCTCCCTGATGGTGGGCGCTGGGTTGTGCTGATCCAACTGGATCCAGGCCCACTGTGCATAAAGGAGCGCCTGACGCACTTCCGGATCATGGCTGCGCTCAAGGATGGCCGTTACCCTGGCGATGTTGGCCACCGGAGTCCGGAAACCCCGCTCGCTTACAGCAGCAAACTCAAGGTCGAGCTCGCGATGCATAGATCGCCTTCGCTCGTTGGCCCTCCTCCGCCGGATCGCGCGGGCCCTGTTCCTGGCCTTCCGCGCTTCGCGATCGGCATCGTTCTCGTCAGCGGCGTCGGCTGTGATCTCATCCTCAGAGATCGCTTCAAAGTTGACGATGAGGAGGTCCTCATCGCCCTCTCCTTCTTCGGCCATCAGCACCTGGTGGGAGGAGAGCTCATGAGAACTTTCGTCGACTAGTTCAGTCAACCCCTCCGCCACGGTGGCCAAAGGCCTGCCCTCTTGAAAAGGCAAGGGCTCAAGGTGGGCCACGAGTCGACCCTCTGCCTCGAGTAGATTGGGGAGCGTCATGCCCCTCCAGTGCTCCACGTGCCCCTCCGACAGAGAGGTGACCACCAAATCACCGGTACCGGAACAACCCGAAGCCCCCCGACACGCGGTGGCTTCAAGCTTTCCGACCTGGAGTAGCAAGTCCAGGTCCTTCTCTAACATGGAGAGGGACCCAGAGGTGTTGGCCTCCTGAAGGCCAGTGGACGATTCGCACAAGCCGAGTTGAGATCGGTTATGCAGATCCCTAGATTGGAACGAGTCCAAACCAGGGGGAATTGCCGCAACACCAGAAGAAGTCGAGGCTGGAGAAGACTCCATCTCGATCTGTGCTGCGGAAGTGTGGAGCGGCAAGTTGTCGAGCCCGTCGACGAACTTGTCGAGGTCGCTGCGGAGATCCGCAACGGGGGTTTTTGGCTTCATGTCGACAAGGAATCGCCGAAAACTGCCCTCACCATCTGCGACGCAGACCCATGAACCAAAAAGAATGTCATGCCCTGAGAGGGAACTGACCTGATGAATTTGAACGATGCCATCGAGCTCGCCGATGGATCTTCGACGCGCTCCCCTACCTAGCGCGCCAGCTGTCGGTGTTTAACCGGCTGCCCACCGAGGGGTATACCCACGGTGGTAAGTTTTGGGTGAGGAGACGCCGAGATCAGGAACTCGATGGTGCAAGGAACACAAAACTTTTAGACAGGTTCGGGCCGCACGGAGCGTAACACCCTACGTCCTGTATGGTGGTTTGTATTCCTTTTGGTGTAGAATGACCTAATAATCTTCTGTTTTGAGGGGGGTCCCTGACCTCCCTTATATATTCGAGAGGTCAAAGTTACAAAGATGCTAACCAACCCCCTCCGAGGGATCACACCAGAACTGATCTCGAGTAGATCCTCTCCGTGTTGGTTAGCTCTATCTCCTATTTAAATGGGATAAACAAGAGATAAACAAAATGAATAAGAGATAAGACAGGCTTAATCTCTTAAACTTCGTAATGTGCCCAGCCCGGTGGCCCCGGGTCTGACATATTCTTCTACACCGAGCCTCCCCAGTACGACGGAGTAGAGTATAGAGAGGAGGGTGCTCCGCGGTGCAGAGTCAAGATGACGATTCGTCAGCATCCTTTCCGTTCTCAGTGGCAGCCCATCGAGGTTGATGTGGTTGGATATTGTCTCGTCGACACCATCGAGACTGCAGCTCTGGAGGCCATCCACATCTTCTGCAACCAGCACCCCATGGAAGTTGCAGGGTATCCTATCAGCCTATTCCCTGCAATAGATTCTGGTGATCCTGAGAGGAATTTTAGGATAGCCCATTATGGCCACTTGTTGGGAGATTCAGGCGAAGAAACGCTCCGTGGTCTTATCAGGTTCATGAATGTTCAACACCACTATCAGATCCTGCTACGCCGTGGTATGGGTCAGTTGATTGGCATAGCTCAAGGTCACTATCGAAATGCTGATCGACAGGTCACTCAGATATTGGAGCTTCAAGCTTTGGTCACGGAGAAGGAGGAGATCATCACAGCACGTGAGGAGGCTATTCTTCACCGGGAGGATCAGATCAATGAGAGTGATGCAATCATCACTCAGTGCAACACGATCATTGAGTTCCACTAGGAGCAAATCCATCACCTTATCCTTGACGTTGACGACGCCCATGCTCACATCGACGAACTCCAGGAGCAGCTAGTACCTCCTGCTGTACCTGTAGCCCCTGTAGGTGGAGAAGGAGACCCGGAGGAAATTGAAGGAGTTTCCGATCTCGACTCCGAGCATGGAGACCCAGAACCCAATCCTCAGCCAGATCAATCCTCTTCCAGCAGCCAGTCCTCCGTAGGCAACCTCGACGATGTTTAGTTCATCCAAATCGTCGATATCTCAGCTGTAAATAGTGTAGAATGGTGTGACATAGGTCGTGAGTAGATTACCTAGACCTAGTGCCACTTGTTGAAATATATGTGGCATGTGTACATATAGCTTGACCCATGGTAGTCGAACCATCCTAATGTAAGATGTTAAGGACCACCAGTATCTGCGATGTAATCTAAGCCTCGTGTTCTGTTATCTTGTTCAATATCTTTGCATCTGAAATAAGTTGGTTGAATGGAGCATGTGAACTACATATCTGTTTAGTGATAGTATATCATCTGAAAATGGGAGCGAGAATGTGTTTATAATAATAGACATCTCCTTTGTTTCAGATTGTTGGAGCTACACGTGGAACTCCGGAAGGTTTCCGGGCAGACCAAGCTAGCGGTTCCCAACAACCGCCACCAGCCCTGCCAAATCTAGCGGAAGTCATGGCCCGACAGATAGAACTCCTCAACCAGCTAGTGCAGGCTCAGATGGGCCAATTTCATCACCAGCCCCGAGGTCGTGATGAACACCCATCAGCTAGTTACCAAGATTTTCTCAGCACTCAGCCCCACTGTTCCATAAAGCAGCAACTTCGCGGCACTGCCTGCATATGGTGGGACCATTACTACTCCATGCAGTCGGTTGGTCACGTTGTCACATGGGATGAATTTCGGACCGCTTTTAGAGCGCATCATATTCCAGAGGGACTTATTGAGCGAAAGCTCAATGAATTCCTGACCTTGACTCAGGGTACCCGCACTGTTATGCAATATGCACAAGTCTTCAACCACTTGTGCTAGTACGCGGGTTATCATGCGGACACTGATGCCTGCAAACGTGATCGCTTTCATCAAGGTCTGAACACCAAACTTAAGGAACGATTGAATTTGGTAAAGGCCGACAACTTCAATGAGCTGGTCAATATGGCCATCACCCAAGAGGACTGCATCTCAGCCCACCGGGCTGAGAAGAAACGGAAGACACCCACTGGACCCTCAACGGCACAACCGCCAAGGTACCAGTTGGTCCAGAACACTGCTACCCGAGCCCCGCCTCGAAACAATATACCAGGCAGATGGGTAGCCAGGCCACCCTAGCAAGCTCGATTCAATTGGCCACCGACACCACAACCCCAGCAGCAACAGTACCAAGGCCCACGGCCGAGCTTTCCACCATCCAACCAAGGAAACAACAATTATCGTTGTTTCAATTGCGGCAGCTCGTCCCATTTCATCTGGGATTGTCCTCAACCCCGGAAATCTTTTCAAGGGCAGGCATCCAAACCGAACAACAAGGGCAAGAAGCAGATGGTACAAGTCCGCCAGGGGAGGGTGAACTTCACGACTCTCTCCGAACTCCCCGAGGGTGTGCCAATAATGACGGGTACTTTCTCTATCAACCATCAACCCGTGGTTATACTTTTTGATTCTGGTGCAACCCATAGTTTTATCAGTTCCAAATGTGGAACAAAAGTAGGCTTGGATTTCCATCCTACTCAAGGAACCTATATGATAGTGACTCCTGGCGGTAAAACTTCATCAAATCAAATTTGTAGAAGGGTGCCAATTCAGATGGGTAGTAATGTGATCAAAACAGATTTACTGTTATTGGACCTAGAGGGAATGGATGTCCTCCTAGGCATGAATTGAATGACTGGGGACCGAGTATCCTTAGATATCTTCTCCCGAACTGTGGAGATAGATTCACCTCCTCATGAACCTACTATTCTCTATCTTCCCCAACGAGAATGTAGTAACTCTTATGCCTCTGCCATAGAACGAATCAAGTTAAGGGACATCCCTATTGTCTGTGAGTATCCAGACGTCTTTCCAGATGATTTGCCTGGAATGCCCCCGGACTGGGATATTGAATTTATCATAGAACTCCAACCCGGCACAGCCCCCATATCTAAGAGGCCCTATCGTATGCCACCCAATGAACTGGCCGAGTTAAAAATCCAACTCCAGGACCTCCTTGATAAGGGTTACATTCGTCCAAGTGCTTCACCATGGGGTTGTCCAGCCTTATTCGTGAAGAAAAAGGACAACAGCTTAAGGCTATGTGTAGATTATCACCCCCTTAATGCAGTGACCATCAAAAACAAGTATCCTCTGCCCCGCATTGACATTCTCTTCGATCAGTTAGCCGGAGCCAAGGTATTCTCTAAGATTGATCTTCGTTCCGGCTATCATCAAATCAAAATCAGGTCAAGTGACATCCTAAAAACAACCTTTTCTACCAGATATGGACTCTACGAATATCTGGTTATGTCATTTGGTCTTACCAATGCCCCAGCATATTTCATGTATCTCATGAACTCTGTCTTCATGCAAGAACTCGACAAATTTGTTGTGGTCTTCATTGATGACATTCTAATCTATTCCAAAAATCCAGAAGATCATGCAAAACATCTTCATGTTGTTCTTAAAAAATTGAGAGACCACCACTTGTACGCCAAATTCTCTAAATGCGAGTTTTGGCTGGATACCGTGAAATTTCTGGGACATACCATCTCCAGTGATGGTATATCCGTTGATCCTAGTAAAGTACAAGAAGTGATGGATTAGAAACCTCCAACATCTGTCCACCAGATCCGCAGTTTTCTTGGTCTAGCTGGCTATTATCGTCGTTTCATTCTTGACTTCTCAAGAATAGCCAAGCCTATGACTGAACAATTAAAGAAGGGAGTTAAATTCTCCTGGGATCAGAAATGTGAAGATGCATTCCACACCCTCAGAGCACATCTCACTACTGCCCCAGTTTTAGCTCAACCCGATATCTCAAAACCTTTCGACATCTATTGTGATGCTTCGGGAATCAGACTTGGTTGTGTGCTTATGCAGGACAACCGGGTGATTGCTTATGCATCGCGAGCGCTCAGGACTCATGAACAGAACTATCCTACTCATGATCTTGAACTCGTAGCTGTCATCCATGCACTTAAAATCTGGAGAAATCATCTGATGGGTACAAAGTGTCATATCTATACTGACCACAAAAGCCTCAAGTACATCTTCACGCAAGCAGATCTAAACATGAGGCAAAGACGCTGGCTGGAACTTATCAAAGATTATGACCTAGAAGTACACTATCATCCAGGCAAGGCCAACGTCGTTGCGGATGCACTTAGTCGCAAGGCACATTGCTCTTGCTTATCAGTAGAGGCTTTCAATCAGACACTTTGTTGGGAGATGAGAAAGCTCAATCTTGAGATCATTCCTCAAGGCAGCCTGAATAATCTCTCAATTGAAGCTACACTTTGGGATAACATTGTTCTGGCGCAACAGCGTAATAAAGGGGTCAAAATCATTAAGCAAAAGTTGGCCCAAGGAGAAGGAAAGTACAAATGCTTTCGAGTAGATTCTGAAGGGATTCTATGGTTCAACGAGCGTATCGTTGTACCCAAGGACCGTAAACTTCGTAAATAGATATTGGACGAGGCTCATCTGTCCAAATTCTCTATGCACCCTGGCAGTACTAAGATGTACCAGGATTTGAAACAGAACTTTTGGTGGACTCGCATGAAGCGAGAAATTGCAAAGTATGTCTCGGAATGTGACATCTGTCAAAGAGTTAAAGCCAGTCATCTCAAAACTGCTGGTATTCTTCAACCTTTACCCATTCCTTCTTGGAAGTGGGAGGATATCAGTATGGACGTTATTGTTGGCTTACCCGACACCTCCCAAAGACATGACTCTATTTGGGTAATCGTTGATCGATTGACCAAAACTGCCCATTTTCTTCCCGTGCATACTACATATAATGCCAAAAAGTATGCCGAGATCTACTGGATCAAATCGTTCGTCTTCATAGAGTGCCCAAGATGATCATTTCTGATCGTGGAGCACAATTCATCACTCGGTTCTGGGAGCAACTTGAATATGCTCTTGGAACTAAGTTAATCCGAAGCTCCGCATATCACCCTCAGACAGACGGACAAACTGAACGGGTAAATCAGATTCTGGAAGATATGCTTAGAGCCTGTGTACTTCAGTATGACAAGAATTGGGACAAATGCTTGTCACTGGCAGAATTTTCTTACAACAACAGCTACCAAACCAGTCTTAACATGGCTTCATTTGAAGCATTGTACGGTCGCCGCTGCCGAACTCCTTTGAGTTAGTCACAAACCGGCGAACGTAAAATCTTTGGACCGGACCTTGTCACTGAAGCTGAAAAAAAGGTGAAGACTATTCAGAATAATCTCAAGGTCGCCCAATCTCGACAGAAAAGCTACGCTGACATACGAAGGAGACCGTTTGATGAGGACATCAACACCAACGATACTTCCACACCACAAGCTACACCATCAGCTGCGACATCCCCACCACTTGGCCCTATTACTCGTGCTCGTGCCCGTCAACTCAATCATCAAGTAAGTTCATTCTTAAGCTCTTGTCCATTATATTTAGACAATGGAAACACGTGCACTCTTGTTTTGCTTAGGAATGATGGAGAGGATAAGAAGGAGAGGGGATTCGCATGGGCTGGTTTCGGACAGCATGACAACACCATCTTGTGACATCAGTCCCGACTTCATTCGGACTCGGATTGGGCCGTTCCAGTACTTCGCAGAAAGCTTATGAAGTCCTCTTTCAAACGGATCCAGCCTCATGATCAAACCTTTTCGGAGTTGGGCGCAATCGTCTTTTCCTTACAGAGGAGGGTTTTGTCCACAGATGTTGCGCCACCATATTTCGGCCCAATGGGCCATGTATCAGTTGAGCCCAGCAAGGGCGCATCCTAGGGTTGGGGAGTGACCCTCCCAGGTACTTAGACACTCCAGCCGCCACCAGGGAGAGAGGGGTTTTGATTTCACGAACTAGCTGCTGCTACTTCTCCTGGAGTGCGTGTGCTGATCCAGCCACCCGTCTCTTTGTATTTCAGAACTCCACTTTCGATTAATCCATGCTGAGTCTTTGATTCTTCCTTGCGATTTCAGTGCTTGTATACTTGTTCTTGCGAGTTCTTCGATTTGCTTGCAGGTCGGGTGCCCTCGTGGCCGGTGTCGTGCTTCGCAAGGGCGCGGCGACCAGGGAGGAGGTGTATCGGTTGCTGGCGCAGCAATCCCCCGGTTGCTGAAAGTCGGACCGCCAACGTCCCCTCTTTTCCTCCAAATCGAGTTATCCAGTTCGTCCCTCACCGAAAGATCGGGATTTCCCCCTCGGGGTGCCATCACCGTTACAGTTCCAGATTGGAGACTTCGTATATCTTCGAGTATCTCCCACTCGAGGTATTCAACGGTTCGGCGTAAAAGGAAAACTTGCTCCTCGATATATCGGACCCTTTGAAATTCTCGAAATCTGTGGACCTGTAGCTTACCGTCTTTAACTTCCTCCTCAGTTAGCAGCTATCCATGACATCTTCCATGTATCTCAACTTAGGAAATGTGTCAAAGTTCCTACCGAGATCATCGATCCTCAAGCTATCAAAGTCAAATCTGATCTAACCTATATAGAACATCCAATCAGAGTGCTAGACACTAAAGAGAGAAGCACTAGAAGAGAAACTATCAAGATGTTCAAAATTCAGTGGGACCATCACACTGAAGAAGAAGCGACTTTGGAAACCGAATCCTATCTTCAACGAAATTTCCCAGACTTCCTTCAAGCCAACTCCTAAATCTAATCGCCCAATTCCATCCTGTTCTGGAATCTCGGGACGAGATTCTTTTTAGGGGGAAAGGCTATGACATTCAGGTATTAGGATTATAAACATACTAAATTTTAGTATAAAGTGTGCATGTTTGATCTTGTGTATGTGTGCTCAAATTTAAATGCAAAAGGGAAAAGGACATATATGTAATTCTGAAAAATATAGGTCCTTTAGTGTTAAATGGGTGAGAATGGGAGGTAAAATCCAAACATATGAAGGTTGTTTTGTAAAAGTCAAGAACTTGCTTTTAAATCGCAAATATAGATGAAACTACACATAGGATGTAAGTGTAGTGTAGTTTTTAAATAGGATTTAATTAAAGTTTAAAACTTTGCCAAGTTTTATGTTAGTTTCAAATTCTTAGCTCTTTTGCAATTGAACCTTAAAGCAAAGTTGTAGATCTTGCTAAACCCTACACTTTTGCTTTTGGGCACTTTTTTATTTGAGTTATGGTTTGAAAGTTATCTAGGCATTATAGAGGAGTCCCTGCACTTTTGGAAAATAGCAGATCAGTCCCCATCGTCTACCTCCAGCTCCCTCCTCCTCTGTTTTCTCTGCGCCCGACTGTCGCCGCCCTCGCCGGCCATGTGCCGCGCACCGGCCGCCCCCGTGCCGCCCTAAGCCATGCCATGTGCCACCCAGCACCCGCGCCGCCGCTCCCCGGCCTCGCGCTGGCCAGCTCCTGCATCTCCATGTCGCGCCGCCGCCGCCCGAGCCGCCACGCGTGCTGCCAGCTTCGCCAACTCCTGCTCGCGCGTGCCTCTCCCAGCCTTAAGACATGCTCAGCTGCTGCTCTATGATCTTCTTTACTCACCCGAGCACCTCTAGTCCACAGCATTTTCCCTTCCCGAGCGCAGCCCCTCGCCGGACCTCCACCGCAACCCCTGGTCGCCGTTGTCAGCCGCCCACGCCGCCTCCCAGCCACGATCAGTGCTCCTAGAGCACCACCACAACTCCATGCAGCTCACCGACCCAACCAATTTCCCTTTCCCGCATCTGAGCATCGCCTCCCGCAGCGCCGGTGAGCTCAAGCTCCGCCGCCGCTCGGCCTCGCCGTCGACCCGACGCGACACCACCCCTCAGCCCCAACCAAGGGTACCAGCAGCACTGCATCATCCCGCAGAAGCAATCCTGCTACTCCTTCATTGCCCTCCGACACCCCAGCCAGTGGAATGCCATGCCGCCATCGCTGCCGGTGAAAACCCGAGCCGCCCCACCGTCGACGACTCCCTTCCGCCCCACCTCCGACCAAATTAGGTACGGTAATCGCCCCCCCACACCTCCACGGTGCTCATGCGCATCCCAGCCATCCATGTTTGCCGGCCCCTCGCCGGGAACATGGGCACGCCACCACGGCCGCCGCCATTCCTCGCCGCCGGCCATGCCCCACCACTTTTCCTGGTGCACATCACCCCCCTTTGAGAACAGCAGGTCCTGTAGGTCGTGTAGGACCTGTTCCTCCCCACCGAAGACCTCGCCGCCGGCGAGAACACGCCGGACAGACACGCCGGCCACCGTCATGGACTATCAAGGACTCATTTGCAATTTAGTTTTCTATTTTAGGGACCCTTATGCTTAAACCCAAGGGCCTCTCTATAAACCCTCTTTCAATTCTTGTTTATAAAAGCTGTCAACTTGTAAAATCCATAGGAATGTGTAGAAAACTCCAAAAATTGCCAAACTAGTGTTGTTGGAATCTAGAAGTCAAGCTCTACAACTTTTGTTAATAGAGTCTAGTTTGAAACCAAATTCTTTTAAAGTTATTTTAGAGTTTAGTAAAAAGGTATCTTGTGTATAACCTTTGCATACAAGCTTATTTTCTTATGATTTTTGGTTTGTAGCCTGTTTAGGTGATGAGTGAGCTTGGGTAAAAATGTCATACTCAGTACTGCTCTGTAGTTTAAGTTCTTTTAAACTTTTGCAAATCAAATTTGAAATGGTTTGAATTTATTTAAGCATGTTCCTAAAACTTTCCTGCTTAGATATTTGTAACATAACTCAATCTGTTGATAATGAGTTCCTAATTAAATTTTCAAGGAAATAAAGCTTTGTTTGTTTAAGGTTTGAATTTAAACTTAAAATTTGAATTTAAATTCAAATGCTTTAGTTTCTGTTTTCAGAAAATTATGAAAAATTCACAATAAGCTTATTGTTAGAAATAAGCTTATCCACCAAAAATGTAAAGTTAGAACCTTGATGGTTTTCAAAATAAAATCAAACTTGTCAAATTACTTCAAAATTATTTCATTAATATGACAATGAATTAAATACAAATAGTAGAATTGGATCCAACCCGCCCCCCTTGTTTCATGAGTTTATGTTTGTTAATTTATTGGATTGCAACTTTATTGTGAAGTAAAATTCTTAACTCAAGAACCATCTAATCAAATCATTGCATATCATGTAGAGTCAACGACACTCGACGACGGAGACTATGAGCTAGTCCTGGAAAATGAGCAAGAATTTTCTGAAGATCCTGCGAACGTCGTCAAGACTATGGCCCTGTTTGGCACAGCTGAAACTTGTTCAGAAGCTAGCTGGTGACTAGCTGGCCAGAGAAGCAGCTGGTCATAGAAGTTAAATGTTTGGCAGACTGCTTATTGAATGGGCTGAAATCCTGTCAGAAGTGAGAAATGACTGAAATACCCTTACTGTTTACTGAATACATGTATTTCTTATGTACAGATATATATTTATTTATTTTTACAACAGAATAACAATAGAATTATTAACAACACAAATATATCAAACAATTAATCATAAATTACTCTTAAATAAGATAATGATAACTTAATTATAAATTAGATAATATAATTATAAATTAGATAATAGAGTGTCATTACATTATTTTTTTACGCAAATTACATTATCAATATCCTCCAGCCAATGCTTGCGCAATAGCATCTCGGACATCTCCCAAATCTTCCTCATCACCAACATAACTAGTAGTAGTTCCCGCATCCCCATCAACATATGTCTCATCAGATGCAAGTGTATCAAAGTCATTATCACTCAAATTGCTATCTCTAATAAAGTTGTGCAATGCCATGCAAGCAATTATAATCTTTGATTGCTTCTCCATTGAGTAGCTCGGCATTTTTAAAAGAATGCGCCATTTCATTTTCAGCACCCCAAATGAACGCTCAATAACATTTCTAAACGATGAGTGAGCATGGTTGAACAACTCCTTCAACCCAATTGGTTGGCCAGCATTTTGAAATTCTGTGATGTGGTACCTTTGACCTTTATAAGGTGCTAGATAGCCCTTTCTATTTAGGTAACCTGAGTCAACAAGATAGTACTTCCCGTCCGGAGGATGTGGAAAATTATTTTTGTATCTATTGAACACAGTGTCCCTCCATATGCGAGTATCATGAGCGGACCCAGACCATCCCACTACCACAAATGTGAACCTCATATCAAAATCACAAACAGCCATAACATTCTGACTGCAATATCCATGTTGATTCATATGCACTACCTGCTCAGATGGTGGAACAATGACTTCAATATGTATTCCATCTATTGCACCTATGCAATTTCTGAAATGAGGCCAGGATTTATGCTCTCGGATTTTTGGATGCACCACAGCAAAGGTCTCATCTATGGGTTTGATATTTTTGGCAGCCAAAAGATTCACAGCTTCTAAGACATCATTGAACCTCCTACTCACAGTTTCTAAAGAATCTGAAAAAATATGCTTTGCTTGCCAAACTGATTGAGGTGCACCGCACATCCATAAGAACATACCAAGTGCTTCAATCGAGCACATCTCATCTGAGGATGTCAAACCATAATTGTTAACTAATTCCTCATGCAAGCTATAAAACACTAACCTTCCCATTCTGAACATGTTATAGTAGCTCTCTTCATTACTAAGTTGCCCCTGAACAAATTGATAACCTGATTCTTCTGGCACTTTTCTTGGCTTCTTTTCAGATGAAGATATCCTAGAATCAAGCATTACATAAGCTGCTATTGCTGCTGCTTCATACATCCAACCACTTGATTCACTTGAATTACTTGCCATTTCAGAATCATTAGACTCACTTGAAGTGAAAGCCATCTGTACATATAACTGAAAACCATATGTCAAAGTTCAAAATTCAAAACTGGTTCAGCATACAACACACTAAATTAAAGGTACAATACAAATGATAATTTGAAAATACAATACACTAGTAATCTCTAGCGTTTCTTCCTCTCCTCCCAAGTCCTCTTAAGCCATTCAAGCTTCCCTTCAGGGGTTTTAAGAGTGACAAACACATCTCTAAATTCCTTTTTGATGAGGAGTTGCGTGGCATAAAAATGTTCATCACTTCCTTCACATGCCCCAGTTTTAATGATTGATTGCAACATTTCTGCTATCTCTTGCCTAACATGATCAGTGGGTGAAGAAGTTGCAGAGCTTGAACTAGCTTTCTCCACAAATGAGTCCACAAATCGCTTGAACTGCATATCTCTAAAATTTTTCTTCCCCTTCTTTGGAGATTTATAAGCAGCACCTCTTTTCGCAGGTTGTTTTTCAGCAGGACTTGGATGTTGCTCTTGGACATCATCACTACCATTATCCTTATCATTACAATTTCCATTTCCATTACCATTACCATTACCAGCTGACCCCTCTCTTGCACCTGGAGCCACAGCATTCGCATTGATGCAGGACGCACCACTAAACATGATTTTAACATCTTCTTCGTTATCCAAAGGGGCAAATCTAAATTTTTTGCACAGCGGCATGGCCTGAAACACAAAAACTCTATGAGTTTATATTATCATACAACAACATAATTTGAAAATACCACAAAATCAAATACAAGGTTGCTTACATGAATTTTTTCTTCCCACCAATCATCACTAGCCGCAATTGTACCGGTCTTTGGGTCTCTTCCCAATCCAGACGCAGTAAGAAGTAGTGTCTTCCATGTGGTAAAATCAGCTTTCAATGCATCCCATCGGTTTTTCATTTGAACACGGGTGTAATTCCTACCTGTCCGTTCATTGAATTGGCTAATAAGGTTGGCGTAACCTTTGTTTTTCAAACAACCTTATGGTCTGTTATTTGCCAAGACTTGTTCCACACATATCTCATTAAAATTTTTTGCGGCATTTGCATCCCATTGCGCATTGGGTTTCCTAGTCTTTGGCATTGGCATGTTCTCCATATATGCATTCAACAAATTCAACAAAGGAATTCACTCTCAAGTTTGCCAAACTCTAAATTTCAATGTTCTAACTCAATTTTTGACTAATGATCCTCAAACTCAGACTCAAGATAAAACATAGCGAGTGACAAAACAAATTGTGATATAGCAGTCTGTTGTGCATATGGTCAAACAAGTTTCTAACACATCTGCCTTCTCTATAGTTTTCAACTTTGCTAGGAAAAGTATGTGGATTTAGTGTTTGCTTCTCAATTTTGCTAGGGGCATGGCTCCCCTTGGTCACCCCTTGACATTAGAAGGCTGGACCATGGAGCTATTTAGCAAGGTTAAAGCTAGTCCTCTGTTGGATATGACTCCAAAGACTGACATGCCATTTTGGAAGTCAGGGAAGCTCTACAAGTTAGAGGCTGTTAGGTATGTGCATAGCCTTTTCTTGCCGTGGACACTTCCTTGCTTGCACAAGGAATATATGAAAAAACCAAAAGATTATTTGGCACATCTCCTTGGTCATGGTAAATGGCTTTCAACACATTCACTGTCTGATGTTTGCATGTGATTTATCTTCAATATACATATTGTTTGATGTTTGTCACACCCTCTCACCCCTCCCCTTGGAGTTCTCAAGTTGTTCAGTGGCAAAACTTATACACCTTGGAGTTATCAAGTTTTTCATAAGATAGTTGCAATCATTTTACCTAGTTTGGATATGTGCTACTGAAATTATGGATAGTACTTGTAGTTATGCGCTACACATTTACTTGTAGATAGTTGCAATCATTTTACCTAGCATGGTGCTGAGTGTTCTTTTATTTCATATTAGCCTCTAGAAAATTCTTTGAATTTTCACAGTGTGTTTGTTTCCTAGGAATCTCTTTCCATTATTGAATCAAATTATACTGAAAACGATCATTTAAATGCATTTGAGACATGGATTGTCTTCTACTAATTTTCCACCTCGAATAAAAATACTCAGTATTTCCAAAAAAAAGATCGGAGATAGATATGTATGCAATCAAAAGGGCTAATACCTTCACACAGGGGGCGGCGCGGGCTAGAGCAGGAAGGGCGGCGCAGGGGGCGGTGCAAGTCGAAGCAGGGGGCAGCGCGGGGGGCGCCGGCGGGGGGCCCGGCGCAGGGGGGCGGCGCAGGGGGGTGGCGCGGGGGGCCCGACGCAGGGAGGCGGCGCAGGGGGGCGGCGCGGGGGCCGGCACGGGGGGCCCGGCGCAGGTCGGCGCGGGGGGCGCTGGCGGGGGGCGGCGCAGGGTCAGGCCGCCTGGGTTCTCCCAACCCTAGCTTGTCGCCATCTTCGGTCACGGGCACGGGAGGAATTGGATTGGGGAAGAGAGACGGGTGGAGAGGGAGGCAGCCCTATTTGTAGGATGGCAAAAGCGGGTAATTTTTGATGAACTGTGAGGGCACTTACACCGCATAAGCTGCGGAAGCTGGTCCGCTCCCGCTGCTCGTTCCACGCGCGTTTCATGAAGGAGGTCCGCAAGCGCTGGTGGGGGAAGCGGTCCAGAAGCGGAGCGTTTGGCCAGCCCGCGGCTTAAAATTGCTCAGAAGCTGGCCCATAAGCTATCCCAAACAGGCCCTATAACTGAAGCCCCGAACCTAAGTTCGGAAGTCTTTGCCACCACTGACCCCAGCCCCGCTCAAGAAGGCAAGCCCCGGTGCATAATCCAGTATTTCAAATTACTACATTATGCAATCTTATACTTAAATTATATCTTGCATTAAGTCTATGAGTTGAAATGGAACCCTAGATGCATTGGTACTAGGAACCTATGTAATGTGCCTGAGTCCATGTCGGATAGATGCTCTGCTAATAGGACCGGTAGAAGTCGGGTGATTTCCTGTCACTCGCGCGATATAGGAGTTGAATGTTTACTATTCTGCAATCACTATAAGGATGATGGATGGGGTCATGTGTAGTATCATGACTCAGAAGGTTACCCTGTCTGTGTTGTTAAAAGTTGTTAAGGTCGCAGTGTGTGGTAGTGGTGGCTAAGCGTTTGAAAGTACATAGCCACATGCTGTGAAATATGGTAAAGCGGTAAGCCTAGTACCTGATTGGCCCGTCAAATGGACTTATTCCCACCACTCGATATATTAGTTTGTTGTACACACGCAACGACGTGTGGGAGTATATTCTGCATAGCAGATAGGAGTACGATCATATAGTCGCGCTACAGACGTACGTCCTGCACATTGGATGTGCATACGATTCTGCAGTCGCTTGTGGTGGTCCTGATCCATAACCCGGAATATGAGGGAAACGGTTGCTTCGGAACGATCTTTGGATGTTCCAAGCGTGTGCGCTAGGTTTACCCTTGCAAGGTTGAAATTCGATTCAGGAATCGTTCGTTTCTCGCGGAAATTGAGACTGCTTATTCCTTCTGGCACATAGAGTAATAACAGCAACTATTGTTGGAATAATCTTGATGGATGTTAATCTCTACCTTGCTTGTCTAGAATAGGTGCTTACCTAGAATGGTTAATGAAACTAGAATTTGAAAGCTAAAATATGAAAATTAGCTCATACTTTTTGTTGCTTTTCAGCTGAAATTAAACCTAGAACCATTTCAAGCTTTCATGAGTTTAGTTATGGGCAAAGTATACCCTAATCCCGGGTGAGCCTTACTGAGTAGTAGTGTACTCAGTCTTGCTAGTGAATTTTTCAGGTATGACCCTTGAGAACCCCACAGATAGTCCTGCATGGCCAACCTCTGTTCCGTTTGGCTAGTCCGTGGAGTGGGATCCGTCCCTGGCTGGCAGTGACCCCCCGGAATGACGCCAGGTTTCGGGCTGAACATGGTGTCAACCTTCGCGACGTGTGTAGTCGCGTGTTAATTTTTCTTCCGCTGTGAACTTGACAAGCGTGTTTAGCTTGTCATTTTAAACAATGTTTGTTTATTACTTTAAGTTTGAAACGGTTTGTAATAATGTTTAATACTCTGTGAATTAAAAGTGATGAGCTATTGTGCGACTATAAACTCGCCTTCGTGCGAGGTAAACCTGCTTCGATCCTGATGAACCGTGGTTGCATCAGGCAGAGACCCGACAGACCAATGGGTTGTTCCGTTTGAAGTGCGTTGGGTTAGTATCGGCTGTATAGCGATGGCTAGTGCACTTGAGCCGGAATAATTCAGGCGGTTCTGCCACAGCAATGAACCTTCGGAATGATGCTGTTTAGGGCGGAGCATGGTGCCAACTTTTGCGACATGTAGTCGCGATGTTAATAACTTTCTTCCGCTGTGACTCTGAACAAGCTGTTAGCTTATTGTTTTAAACAATGTTTGTATAAGTTTACTTTAAGCTTGAAATAGTTTGTAATAATGTTTATTATCTCTATAAATTAAAAGTTGGTGAGCTGTGGTGTGATTGTAAACTCGCCTTCGTACGAGGAAAACCTACTTCGATCCTGTTGAACCGTGGTTGTATCGGGTGGAGACCCGACAGACCAATGGGTTGTTCCGTTTGAAGTGCGTTGAGTTAGTATTGTCTGTATAGCGGTGACTAGCACACTTGAGCCAGAATAATTCAGGTGGTTCTGCCACAGGGTGGCGATAGGGCCTTTTAGAGATGGGGGCTGTGCCGGGTTGTAGTTCTATGACAAACTCAATATTCCTATCCGGGGGCATTCCAGGCAAATCATCTGGAAAAACATCTGGGTATTCGCAAACAATAGGGATATCCTTTAACTTGATCCCTTCTACAGCATAGGCACAAGAGTCGTTGCACTCCCATTGTGGAAGATAGAGAATAATAGTCTCATGATCGGGTGAATCTATCTCCACGGCTCGGGAAGTGTCAGGGATTGATCCCCTGGGTACCGCAAGAAAGCTACCCGAGAGCTAAAAGAAGTCTGATTCCTACTAGGATTCCGCTGTAATCCTATTAGGATTCATATGCTGTAATCCAATTGGGACTCCTACCTTGTAATCCTACTAGGAATCCCGCCCCCTGGGATATATAAAGGAGGGCAGGGGTACCTAGATAGGCAGAGCAACTAGAAGAGCAATTAGAGCCACCAAGAGGGAGAGATCCAACGGAGAGCCGCCTTCAGGCGGCTCAACATCCAAGCGTAGGGCGCAATATTCAACACCCCCAAATAGGACGTAGCGTATTATGCTACTCTAGCGGCCTGAACCTGTCTAAATCTGTGTCTTGTGACCTTGCGTTCACCTTCAAGTTCCAGATCCGGCGATCCCTCACCAAATAAACACCTACCTTAGGATATCCCTAGGTAGGCCGACGGTAAAAACACCGACAGCTGGAGCCCACCGTGGGGCCGATCGTCGCGATCATTGGGCGAATTTGAAGGACCTCTTCATCAACATTAATCCACTCAAGGCGGCGGATTGCTACTTCATGCATATGCATCGGCGGATTGATTTATCAAGTTCGAGTTTGGATCCTTCAGCAAACGGCTACATCGACCTCGACTACTCGGTTCGACTTCACCTCGCGCTGCAGCGTTGATACACCACGACCGCCGACCTTGATGACCTGGTTCAACTTCGGCTTGTGCCGCAATGTCCGCGTGCAGCAGCGACGAGTTCGACTACTTTAACCTCGCGAGAAGGCTCGGCGGCCCGCCGACGACTACTTCGACTACTCGTCTCGACTAGAAACTAGTCGAGGGCGAGCCTCATAGCAACGACTACATCAACTACTCATTTCAATTTGAAAACTAGTCAGAATCGACTCTGACTAATCGAGCTTCATCAACAAACCATCGCAGCTCCATCCACGAGCTCCACGGCTTCGTCGACATTCGTCCACGAATCAAGCTAAGTAACTTATACCTTTTCCGACTTGTTCTTCATAAGATCGGCTACCTTTTGGGGTATGCCTCTCGACGGGTATGAAACCCTCGGCGGCTACACCATGATCAGCTACCTGTCTGTGTACATCTCTCGATGGGCATTGAAACCCTCCAGAGCTACACTTTGTCGATTGCTTTTGCGCGCAGCGCATCCTATTTGTCGCATGGCGACTACTTTCCGCTCGTTGTCTCCTCTTAACGGTCGCTAATCTACTCGAGTAGCAAATGCCTTAATTCGTGAAACCTCGAGTCCCTAGTCATGACCTAAGCGACCCGTCCTGTATGAGCAAAGGCAGCAGACCTAAGCGACTCGTACATGATATGAGCGAAGGCAAGAGACCTAAGCGACTCGTACATGCTATGGGTGAAGTCTAAATTGGGACCGAGTGAACGTAAAGGGTGGACTACTCGGGAGATTTAAATGGCCTAAGAAAAAAAGAGCTCAACACAGCAAATTTCACACCGAATAAATTTTGGTGTCTTTTTTACATTATTACTGAGTACTACTCGGTATCTTTGCATTATGCTACATAATGTATGCATTCTCTTTTTTCAGATCGAGCTTCGGCAACAACCCTTCAAGCAGTAAGGCGTGCCATCACGGTTCCGCCAGTTCCCAGGCTCGGGGGCTGGACGATGCACACTACTCGACATGGCTCCTTCGGCTCTCCTGGCTCGTAAGCTCGGGGGCTAGACGCCGCAAAACTACTCGAAGACGACTCATATGAAGACTGAGAGTGTAGAAGAAACCTTAAGTCACCACGCAGTTAAATAAACCAACGGGAGGCGAAGAGTTTCACTGTGCAAAAGGCGAAGAGTAATACCAAAGCCACGATTCTTGGATCCTTTTTCCAAAGTTTAGATTTGGATTCAAGGCTCAGGGGCTTTGGGACACGTGGCATCGACTACTTATTTTTTTGAAAGTACTCGAAGAGTAAGCAAAGAAGACTCAAGACTAATTTGACCCTCAGCCTGATTCTTCGATTCAACCTAAGGCTCGGGGGCTACTCCATATGGAGTGCGATTATTCATCGCACCCCATACAAAAGAAGGAATTCGGGGCATTAGCACCTCATAGCTTCGATGCAACTAAAAGAGTACTCGAAGAGGAATTTCAAGATGGAGCTTCGAAAGAAGTCGAAGACTGCTTCAAAAGTACTCGAAGAGCCTGCAGTACTCAGCTACGAAGAGCTCGGGGGCTTGTCAGGGATAGATCCCCTGGGTACCGCAAGAAAGCTACCCGAGAGCTAAAAGAAGTCTGATTCCTACTAGGATTCCGCTGTAATCCTATTAGGACTCATATGCTGTAATCCAATTGGGACTCCTACCTTGTAATCCTACTAGGAATCCCGCCCCCTGGGATATATAAAGGAGGGCAGGGGTACCTAGATAGGCAGAGCAACTAGAAGAGCAATTAGAGCCACCAAGAGGGAGAGATCCAACGGAGAGCCGCCTTCAGGCGGCTCAACATCCAAGCGCAGGGCGCAATATTCAACACCCCCAAACAGGACGTAGGGTATTACGTTACTCTAGCGGCCCGAACCTGTCTAAATCTGTGTCTTGTGACCTTGCGTTCACCTTCAAGATCCAGATCCGGCGATCCCTCACCAAATAAACACCTACCTTAGGATATCCCTAGGTAGGCCGACGGTAAAAACACCGACAGGAAGAGATATCCAATGACACTCGGTGCCTAGTCATCAAATCCATGCCTAGGAGAACATCCATTCCTTCTAGGTCCAATAACAGTAAATCTGTTTTTATCAGATTGCTACCCAACTGGATTGGCACCTTTCTATAAATTTGATTTGATACAATTTTACCGCCAGGAGTCGCTATCATATAGGCTCCCTTAGTAGGATAGAAATCCAGGCTTACTTTTGTTCCACATTTTGAACTGATAAAACTATGGGTTTGTGACATTCAGGTATTTAGGATTAAAACACACTAGATTCTAGTATAAAGTGTGTATGTTTAATTTTATGTATGTGTGCTAAAATTTGAATGCAAAGGGAAAAGGGTATTTGTGTAATTCTGGAAAAAATTAGGTCCTTTAGTGATAAATGGGTGAGAATGGGAGGTAAAATCAAAACATATGAAGGTTCTTTGCAAAAAGTCAAGAACTTACCTTTAAACCACAAATAGAGGTGAAACTACCTCAAAGGATTCAAGTGTAGTGTAGATTTTAAATAGGATTTCTCCGAAGTTTAAAACTTTGCCAAGTTTTAAGTTAAATTCAAATCCTTACCTCTTTTGCAACTGAACCTTAAAGCAAAGTTATAGATCTTGATAAACCCTACACTTTTGCTTTTGGGCACATTTTCATTTGAGCTATGGTTTGAATGTTAACCTTGCTTTACAGTGGAGTCCCTACACTTTTGACAAATTGCAGCCAGGTCCTTCTTCGTCTACCTCCTGTCCCCTCTCTCTGTTTTTTCTCTCTGCCCGATCCCGCCGCCCTCACCGGCCATGTGCCAAGCACCTGCTGCCCCGCGCCGCCTTCCTTCGTGCCACGTGCTATCCCAGCACCCGCGCCGCCGCTCCCCACCCCGCGCTAGCCCTCTCCGCGCTCCTCCACGTCGCGCCGCCATCGCCCAGAGCCTCCATGCATGCCGCCGGCTTGCCAGCAGCTGCTCCTACGCACCCGTGCCTTCTTCTAGGCCTAAAGCACATCCTGGAGCTCCCCACGAACTCACTCTCACCTTCACGTACTTGCATTTCCACTGATTTTCTCTTTCCCGAGCACTACACTTCGCCGGAGCCCCGCCACTGCCTCGGCACACCATCGACAGCCGCCGCTACCACTTCCCACCCCCGATCCAGTGCTCTAGCAGCACCGCCGCGACCCACTGAAGCTCACAAGCCCGCCCAATTTCGTTCTTCCGCGCTAGATCGCCCGGACCACTACGCCAGTGAGCTCGAGCTTCCGCCGCCGCTCGGCCTCGCCGTCGTCCTGACGATCTACTGCCTCTTAGCCCCAGCCAAGTGTACCATCAGCACCACATCATCGCATGGAAGCTCTCTAATCACTTCCCCGCCGCCCTCCGGCACTCCGGCCACTGGAACGCCGACGCCGCCCATCTCTGTTCGCCGTCAACCCGCCGCCTCGGCCCTTCTCTTCCCCAACACCGGCCACCCCCGTGACCGCCGTGAGCTCCTAAACCTTTCCCCTCACTTCCCCCTCGCCGCCGGTGAGCCCCCTCGCCGAAATTTGGACGCCACCGATAGGCATCCCTGTGTAGCCCGGCCAAGGACCCAATTGCAAGGATTTGAATCTTTCCAGGGGCCTTTCTGTAGGAAATCAGTACCCCCTCTCTAATTCAAATCAGCCAACTTGTAAAATCCATAGGAATTTGTAGAAAAATCTAAAAATTACCAAACCAGTTTTGTTGTGTTATAGAAGTTTAGCTCTACAACTTTTGTTACTAAAGTGCAGTATGAAACAAAATATTTTTAGAGTTATTTTAAAGTTTAGCAAAAGGGTATCCTGAGTATAACTTATGCATATTAGCTCTATTGTTTGTGAATTTTGGTGAGTAGTCTATTTAGGATATGAGTGAGCTTGTGTGAAAGTTTCACCTTAATTTCTACACTCTAGCTTGAAGTAATTTGAACATTATGCAAATTAAGTTTGAATAGATTTAAATTTATTCAAGCATGTTACTAAGGTTTTCATGCTTAGATCTTTTTACCATGTGATATTCTGCAATAGAGTAGTTCATAATAAATCTTTCAAAAATTTATAACACTGTTTTGCTTAAGATTTGAATTTAAACTTGACATATGAATTAAATTCAAATGCTTTGGTGTTTGTGTTTAAAAAAAATTATGAAAATTCATAGTAAGCTCATCCATTAGGAATAAGCTTACTCTCAAAAAATACAAGACCATAGCCTTTATGGATTTCAAAATAAAAATCAAACTTGTTAACTTAATTCAATTAAATAAATTAATTTGATAATTGAATCAAAGTACACATGGTGGGTTAGAATTCAAACTTGCTGCTTTATGAAAATATGTTTATCAATTGGTTGGATTGCAACTTTATCATGAAGTAAATTTCTTAACTCAAGAACCATCTAATTTAAATCATTGCATATCATGTAGAGTCAACGACACTCGACGACGGAGACTACGAGCTAGTCCCGGAACTCGAGCAAGGATTTTATGAAGAACCTGCGAACGTCGTCGAGGTTATAACTGAAGCCCTGAACCAAAGTTCGGAAGTCTTTGACATCACTGACCCTAGCCCCGCTCAAGAAGGCAAGCCCCGATGCATAACCTAGTATTTTAAACTATTACACTTATGCCGTTTTGTACTTGTATATCTATATTATGCATTAAGTCTAGGCATTGAAATGGAACCCTAGATGCATGAATCCTAGGAACCTTTGTATTGTACCTGAGTCCTTATCGAATAGATGCTCTGCTAATAGGACCGGCAGAAGTCGAGTGATTTCCTGTCACTCGCGCGATATAGGAATTGAATGTTACTATTCTGCAATCACTATAAGGATGATGGACAGGGTCATGTGTAGTATCATGACCTGGAAGGTTACCCCGTCTATGTTGATAAAAGTTGCTAAGGTCGCAGTGTGTGGTAGCTGTAGTTAAGCGTTTCAAAGTACTAGCCACATGCCGCGAAATATGGTAAGCTGTAAGCCTAGTCACCGATCGGCCCGAGGAGTGGACATACCTCCCACTACTCGTAATTTGGTTTTTCACACGCACCGATGTGCGGGAGTATGTTCCGTGCAGCGGACAGGAGTACGGTCATGTAGTCGCGCTACAGACGTATGTCTTGCACATTGGATGTGCGTATGGTCCTACAGTCACTTGTGGTGGCCCTGATCCACGAGTCAGAATGAAAGTCAAACGGTTGCTTCAGAATAATCATTGGATGTTCCAAGCGTGTGAGTTAGGTTTACCCTTGCAAGGTTATGAAACTCGATTCAGAATCGTCCATTTCTCACGGAGATTGAGACTGCTTATTCCTTCTGCCACATAGAGTAAGAACAGTAACTCTTGTTGGAATAATCTGGATGGATGCTAATCTCTACCTTGTTTGCCTAGTATAGGTGCTTACCTAGAATGGTTAATGCCACTAGAAGCTGAAAGCTAAAATATGAAAGTTAGATCATAATCTTTGTTGTTTTTCAGCTGAAATTAAACCTAGAACCATTACAAGCCATCATAAGTCTAGTGACATGGCTAAGTATACTATGACACGGGTAAGTCTTGCTGAGTATTAGCATACTCAGTCTTGCTAGTCTATTTTTTAGGTATGACCGGTGTGAGCCAAATGGATAGTCCAGCCTGGCCATTTTCTATTCCATTTGGCTGGTCCGTGGAATGGGATCCGTCCCCGGTTGGCAGTGACACTCTGGAATGATGCCATGTTTAGGGCGAAGCATGGTGCCAACTTTTATGATGTGTAGTCGTGATGTTAATAACTTTCTTCCGCTGTAACCCTGAACAAGGTGTTTAGCTTGTTGTTTTAAAACAATGTCTATATAAGTTACTTTAAGTTTCAAAATAGTTTGTAATAATATTTAATATTTCTATAAATTAAAAGTTGATGAGCTGTGGTGTGATTGTAAACTCGCCTTCGTGCGAGGTAAACCTACTTTGATCCTGTTGAACCGTGGTTGTATCGGGTGGAGACCCGACAGACCAATGGATTGTTCCGTTTGAAGTGCGTTGAGTTAGTATTGTCTGTATAGCAATGACTAGCGCACTTGAGCCGGAATAATTCATGCGGTTCTGCCATAGGGTTGCACCAGAATCAAAAAATATAATCATGGGTTGATGGTTTATAGAGAAAGTACCCGTCATTATTGGTGCACCCTTGGAGAGTTCGGAGAGAGTTGTGAAGTTCACCCTCCCCTGGCGGACTTGTACCACCTGCTTCTTGCCCTTGCCCTTGTTGTTCGGGCTGGATGTTTGCCCTTGGAAAGATTTTCTAGGTTGAGGACAATCCCTGATAAAATGGGACGAGCTACCGTAGTTGAAACAACGATTGTTGTTGTTTCCTTGATGGGACGGCGGAAAGCTCAGCCTCGGGCCTTGCTGCTGTTGCTACTGGGGTTGTGGTGTTGGCGGCCGATTGAATCGAGCCTGCTGGGGAGGCCTGGCTACCCATCTGCCTGGTAGATTATTTCGAAACGGGGTTCGGGTAGCGGTGTTCTGGACCAACCGATACTTTGGCGGTTGCACATTTGAGGGTCCCGTGGATGTCTTTCGTTTCTTTTCTGCCCGGTGGGCTGAGATGCAATCCTCTTGAGTAATGGCCATATTGACTAGTTCGTTGAAGTTGTCGGCCCTTACCAGGTTCAGCCGTTCCTTAAGCTTTGTGTTTAAGCCTCGACGGAAGCGATCATGTTTACGGGCATCAGTGTCCGCATGATACCCCGCATACTGGCACAGGTGATTGAAGGCCTGTGCATACTGCATGACAGTGCGGGTTCCCTGAGTCAAAGCTAGGAATTCATTGAGCTTTCGCTCAATGAGTCCTTCTGAAATGTGATGCGCTCTGAAAGCGGTCCGGAATTCATCCCATGTGACAACATGACTAGCCGGCTGCATGGGGTAGTAATGGTCCCACCATATCAGGGCGGTGCCGCGAAGTTGTTGAGCCGCGAAGAGTGCCTTGTTCGCGCTGAGCATGGTGCAGACAACAATGCGAACTTGGACTCTATAGTACGGAGCCATGCGTCAGCATCGAGGGGCTCGTCTGTTTTATAGAACAATGGGGGCTGGGAGCTGAGATAGCCGATGGATGTTCATCACGGCCTCGGGATGGGTGATGAATGTGGCGGAACCGCCTGAATTATTCCGGCTCAAGCGCGCTAGTGATCGTTATACCGCCGATACTAACTCAACGCACTTCAAACGGAACAACTCATTGGTCTGTCGGGTCCCCGCCCGATGCAACCACAGTTCAATAGGATCGAAGCAGGTTTACCTCGCACGAAGGTGAGTTTACAATCACATAACAGCTCACCAACTTTTAATTTACAGAAACTTAAACATTATTACAAACTGGTTCAAACTTAAGTAATAGACAAACATTGTTTAAAACGTCAAGCTAAACAGCTTGTCCAGGTTCACAGCGGAAGAAAAATAAACATGCGACTACACACGTAGTGAAGGTTGACACCGCGCTCAGCCCAAAGCTTGGTGTCACTCAGGAGGGTCAGTGCCAGCCGGGGACAGATACCACTCCACGGACCTGCCAAACGGGACAGAAGTTGGCCATGCGGAACCATTCGTGGGGTTCTCGAGAGCTATACCTGAAAAATTTACTAGCAAGACTGAGTATGCTAATACTCAGCAAGACTTAACCGGGTCATGGTATACTTAGCCATGTAGCTAGACTTATGCTGGCTTGTAATGGTTCGAAGTTAAATTTCAGCCGAAAAGCAACAAAGAATATGAACTAACTTTCATATTTTAGCTGTCAGGTTCTAGTTTCATTAATCATACTAGGTTAGCACCTATACTAGAAAAACAAGGTAGAGATTAACATTCATCCAGATTATTCCATAATGGTTACTGTTCTTACTCTATGTGGCAGAAGGAACAAGCAGTCTCAACCTCCACGAGAAACGGACGATTCTGAATCGAATTTTCAAACCTTGCAAGGGTAAACCTAACTCACACGCTTGGAACATCCAGTGATCGTTCCAAAGCAACCGTTTCCCTCGTATTCCAAGTTATGGATCAGGGCCACCATAAGCGACTGCAGGACCGTACGCATATCAATTGTGCAGGACATACGTTTGTAGCGCGACTACATGATCGTACTCCTGTCTGCTATGCAGAACGTACTCCCACACGTCGGTGCGTGTGTACGACAGAAACCAAAATAATCGAGTGGTGGAGACATGTCCATTTGCCGGGCCAATCAGGTACTAGGCTTACCGCTTTACCATATTTCACGGCATGTGGCTAGTACTTTCAAACGCTTAGCCACCACTACCACACACTGCAACCTTATCAACTTTTATCAATACAGACGGGGTGACCATCCGAGTTATGATATTGCACATGACCCCGTCCCTGATCCTTATAGTGACTGCAGAATAGTAAACATTCAACTCCTATATCGCGCGAGTGATAGGAAATCACCCGACTTCTACTGGTCCTATTAGCAGAGCATTTATGCGATAAGGACTCAGGAGCAATACATTGGTTCCTAGTATCAATGCATCTAGGATTCCATTTCAACTCCTAGACTTATTGCAAGATATACTATATACGTATAAAATTGTAGTAAATTGAAGTAGTGGATTATGCACCGGGGCTTGCCTTCTTGAGCCGGGCTAGGGTCAGTGGTGTCAGAGACTTCCGAACTTTGCTTCGGGGCTTCAGTTAATATCTCGGCGATGCTCGTAGGACCTTCAGAAAATCCAAGCTCGGGTTCCTGAACCAGTTCGTAGATTCCATCGTCGAGTGTTACTGACTCTACATGATATGCAATGATTTAAGTGAGATGGTTTTTGAGTTAAGGATTTTACTTCACAATAAAGTTGCAATCCAATAAATTAATAAGCATAAACTCATGAAACAAGGGGGTTTGGATCCAAAGCTACTGTTTATACTTAATTTATGGTTATATTAATGGAATTACTTTGAAGTAATTTGACAAGTTTGATTTTTATTTTTAAAAAACATAAAGATTCTGACCTTGAATTTTTGTGGATAAGCTTATTTGTTATTTTTAACAAATAAGCTTATTGTGAATTTTTCATAATTTTTCTGAAACAGAAACTAAAGCATTTGAATTTGAATTCAAATTTTAAGTTTAAATTCAAATCTTGAGTAAACAGGACTATAAATTCTTGAAAATTTAATTATGAACTAATTATCAACAAATTAGGTTATGATAAAAAGATCTAAACAGAAAAGCCTCAGGAATATGATTAAACAAATTCAAACCACTTCAAATTTGATTTGCAAAAGTTTAAAAGAACTTAAACTACACAGCAGTACTGAGTATGGAATTTTCACACAAGCTCACTCAACCACCTATACAGGCTGCACACCAAAAATTACAAGAAAATAAACTTGTATGCAAAGGTTATACACTAGATATCCTTTTCAATAAACTCTAAAATAACATTGAAAGCATTTGGTTTCAAACCATACTCTATTAACAAACGTTGTAGATTTATATTTCTAGATCCCAACAAAACTGGTTTGGTAATTTTTGGATTTTTCTACACATTCCTATGGATTTTACAAGTTGACAGCTAACACTAATTAAGAGTCTTGCAGAGAGGCCCTCGGTTTCTTGCACATGGGACCTTGAAACAGAAAGTTAATTCACAATTGGATCCTCTACAGCCCACGACGACGGCCAGCGTGTCAGTCCAGTGTGTTCTCGCCGGCGGCGAGGTCCTGGGCGGGGAGGAACAGGCCCTACACGACCTACAGGACCTGCTGATCACAATGGTGGGTGATGTGCACAAGAAACAGTGGGGGAGCATGGCCGGCGGCGAGGAATGGCGGCGGCCGTGGCGGAGTGCTCATGTTCCCGGTGAGGGGTCGGCGAACGTGAGTGGCTGGGACGAGCATGAGCACCGTGGAGGTGTGGGGGTGCGATTATCGTACCTAATTTGGCCGGAGGTGGGGCGGAAGGGGGTCATCAACGGTGGGGCGGCTCGGGTTTTCACCGGCAGCGATGGCGGCACAGCGTTCTGCTGGCTGGGGTGTCGGAGGGCAGTGAAGAAGCTGCTAGGAAACTTCTACGGGTTGATGTGGTGCTGCTGGTGCCCTTGGCTGGGGTGAAGAGGCTCTGTATCGGCAGGTCGATGGCGAGGCCGAGCGGCGGCGGAGCTTTGAGCTCACCGGCGCTGCGGGAGATGGTGTTTGGGTGCAGGAGAATGAAATTGGTTGGGCCGGGGAGCACCAGTGGGTCGCGGCGGTGCTCTAGCAGCACTGGATCGGGGCTCGGAGGTGGTGTGGGCGGCTGACGACGGCAACCCGAGGCTATGGAGGAGGTCCGGTGAGGGGCTACGCTCAGGAGAAGAAAATGCCGTGGACTAGAGGTGCTCGGGTGGGTAAACAGATCACAGAGTAGCCACTGAACATGTTTTAAAGCTGAGAGAGGCATAGCGCATGCGAGCAGGAGCTGGCGACGCCGGCGGCATGCGTGGCGGATCGGGCGGCGGCGGCGCAACGTGGAGAGGCGGGAACAAGCCAGCGCGAGGGCGGGGAGCGGCGACGCGGGTGCTGGGATGGCACGTGGCACAACTCAGAGCGGCGCGGGTGCTGGGATGGCACGTGGCACAGCTCAGAGCGGCGCGGGGCGGTGGGTGCATGGCACATGGCCGGCGAGGGCGGCGGGGGCGGTGCAGAGAAGAAACAGAGGAGCCGGGGCTGGAGGAAGATGATGAGGACTGATCTGTGATTCTCCAAAAGTGCAGGGACTCCACTGTAAAGACTAGATAACTTTCAAAACATAGCTCAAATGAAAAAGTGCCCAAAAGCAAAAGTGTAGGGTTTAACAAGATCTACAACTTTTCTTTAAGGTTTAGCTGCAGAAGAGCTAAGGATTTGAAACTAACATAAAACTTGGCAGAGCTTTAAACCTTAAGTAAATCCCCTTTAAATTTCTACACCACACTTACATCCTAGGTGTAGTTTCACTTCCACTTGGGTTTAAAAGTAAGTTCTTGCTTTTTACACATCTACCTTCATATATTTTTGATTTCACCTCCCATTCTCACCCATTTATCACTAAAGGACCTATGTTTTTCAGAATTACATAAATGTCCTTTTCCCTTTTTGCATTCAATTTGAACACACATACAAAATCAAACATGCACATTTTATACTAAAATTTAATATGTTTATAATCTTAATACCTGAATGTCACAATGAAACTAGTTCATCTGGGCCTGTACTAACTGGTTAAGGAGTTCCGTCTGTCGTGCCATGACTTCCACTAGATTTGGCGGTATTGGTGGCGGTTGTTGGGAACCGCTAGCTTGGTCTGGCCGGAAACCTTCCGGGGTTCCACTTGTAGCTCCAACCATCTGAAACAAAGAAGATGTCCATAATTAACAACATGTTCTTGCTCCCATTTTTAGAAGATATACCACCGCTGAATAGATATATAATTCACATATTCTATTTAACCAACATATTCCAGGTGCAAGGATATTGAAACAAAACAATGGAACACAAGGCTTAGATTACAAGGCAGACACTGGTTGTCCTTAACATATTACATCAGGGTGGCCCGATTGCTATGGTCAAGTCATACGTACACATGCCACATATATTACAGCAAGTGGCCCTGGGTCCAGGTAGACTACTCACTACCTATGTCACAACATTCTACACTAGTTACATCTAAAAGATCGACGATTTGGATGGACTAGAAATCGTCAAGATCGCCTACGGAGGACTAGCTGCCGAAAGAGGACTGATCTGGCTGAGGGTTAGGCTCTAGGTTTTCGTGCTCGGAGTCGAGATCAGAAACTCCTTCGATTTCCTCCGGTTCTTCTTCTTCGCCTTCAGGTGCTTCAGGTACAGCAGGAGGTGCTGGCTGCTGCTGAAGTTCATCGATGTGAGCATGGGCGTCGTCAACCTCAAGGATGAGATCGTGGACTTGCTCCTGGAGGAACTCGATAATCGTGTTACGTTGAGTGATTATTGCATCACTCTTATTGATCTGATCCTCCCGGTGGACAATGGTCTCATTTCGCTCTGCGATAATTTCCTCCTTTTCCATGACCAATGCTTGAAGCTCCTCTATCTGAGTGACCCGTCGATCAGCATTTCTGTAGTGACCTTGAGCTATACCGGTCAACAGACTCATACCGCGGTGCAGCAAGATCTGATAGTGGTGCTGGACATTCATGAACCTGATGGTACCACGGAGTGTCTCTTCGGCTAAATCTCCCAGCATGTGACCATAATGAGCTATTCGGAAATTCCACTCGGAATCACTGGAATCTATTGCAGGGAATAGGCTGATAGGATGCCCGGCAACTTCGGCGGGATGCTGGTTGCAGAAAGTGTGGATGGCCTCAAGAGCTGCGGTCTCAATGGTGTCGACGAGACGATAGCCAACCACATCGACCTCGATGGGCTGCCACTGAGAGCAATAAGGGTGCTGAGGAATGGTCATCTTAACTCTGCACCGAGGAACACCTTCCTCTCTATATTCCACTCCATCATACTGTGGAGGCTCGATGTAGAAGAATAACCTTAGTGACTCCCATAAGAGATGGGAAAAACCCTCCCAGTGCAAGGCATTGGTATGGAAATGCCCTGCGTGATCCCAAAAGATGTTTGAAGGAGCCGCCATCTGAAGCAAGAATTCAAATGGTGAGATTTTGAAGGATGCCGAAAACTCAACGAAGGCTACCTCAAGAATCCTATTGAAACCATCCTAGAGATAGACTGTGCCGAACCATATACTCCCAATATGATCAACTAATCGTTGATATATTGGCAGCATCTCAAGTAAGCCACTGCTTGAGAAACAGCGTTCGGTTCGCATCACCGACGGGAAGGCCAATCTCCCTCAGTTGGCTGAGGATCCTTACCTTCTTACCTTCTTGTCTCAACGTTGAGGAACAGGACAATACGAATAAATGTCTAGGGTTGGTTCTGCTCGAAAGTAAGTTTTGACAGAAAGTAGTGCTGCAAGTTAGAGCTAAACTATACACACATATATATACTAGTAGCCACCTGATTACTCCCATATAAACCCCTAGGGCTTTATGATCTAAGCACCAACCTTAACGAATCCAACGCACTTTGCAAATTCTTTTGTTAAGAAAATTTTATCCTGAAAATATTTTTAAGAGCCGCTGCAGTTTTTGTGCCGATTGTAAGAGTAAACCTGCAGCTCTGATACCAGCTGTGGTAGAACCAATCCGCTTGAATTATTCCGTCTCAAGTGCGCTAGTCATCACAATACGGGTGATACTAACTCAACGCACTTCAAACAGAACAACCCATTGGTCTGTTGGGTCACCGCCCGATTCAACCACGGTTACACAAGATCGAGGTAGGTTTACCTCGCACGAAGGCGAGTTTACAATCACACCACAGCTCACCAACTTTTAATTCACAGAAATATTAAACATTATTACAATCTATTTGAAACTTAAAGTAAACTTATACAAACATTGTTTAAAACCACAAGCTATGCAAGCTTGTTCAGAGTCACAGCGGAAGAAATTAACATGCGACTACACACGTTGCGAATGTTGACACCACGCTTAGCTCGTAGCATGGCGTCATTTCGGAGGGTCACTGCCAGCCGGGGATGGATCCCACTCCATGGACCAGCCAAACGGAGCAGAGGATGGCCAGGCTGCACTACCCATTTGGTTTACACAGGCCATACCTAAAAGACAGACTAGCAAGACTGAGTATGCTAATACTCAGCAAGACTTACCCGTTTCATGGTATACTTTGCCATGTAACTAGACTTATGAAGGCTTGTAATGGTTCTGGGTTAGTTTCAGCTGAAAAGCGACAAAGAGTATGATCTAACTTTCATGTTTTAGCTTTCAGCTTCTAGTTGCATTAACCATTCTAAGTAAGCACCTATTCTAGACAAGCAAGGTAGAGATTAGCATCCATCCAGATTATTCCAATAATAGTTACTGTTCTTACTCTATGTGGCAGAAGGAACAAGCAGTCTCAGTCTCCGTGAGAAACGGACGATTCTGAATCGAGTTTCATAACCTTGCAAGGGATCCTAACTCACACGTTCAGAAACTTAACTTTCCGAACAACCGTTCCCATCATATTCCCGGTTATGGATCAGGGCCACCACAAGCGACTGCAGGACCGTACGCACATCCAATGTGCAGGACGTACGTCTACAGCGTGACTGTATGATCATACTCATGTCTGCTATGCAGAACATACTCCCACACGTCGGTGCGTGTGTGCAACAAAAATAATATATCGAGTGGTGGGGATAAGTCCATTTGCCGGGCAAATCAGGTATTAGGCTTACCGCATACCATATTTACGGCATGTGGCTAGTACTTTCAAACACTTGACCACAGCTACCACACACTGCGATCTTATCAGCTTTTATCAACACAGACAAGGTAACCTTTTAAGTCATGATACTGCACACGACCCCGTCCATCGTCCTTATAGTGATTGCAGAATAGTAAACAATCAATTCCTATATCGCGCGAGTGACAGGAAATCACTCGACTTCTGCCGGTCCTATTAGCAGAGCATCTATTCGATAAGGACTCAGACACAATACATAGGTTCTTAGGATTTATGCATCTAGGGTTCCATTTCAACTCCTAGACTTAATGCATAATATAGATATATAAGTATAAAACTGTATAAGTGTAGTAATTTAAAATACTGGGTTATGCATCGGGGCTTGCCTTCTTGAGCGGGGCTGGGGTCAGGGATGTCAAGGACTTCCGAACCTTGGTTTGGGGCTTCAGTTAAATTCTCAACGACATTCACCGGGTCTTCAGAAAACCCTTGCTCGTGTTCCGGGACTAGTTCGTAGTCTCCGTCGTCGAGTGTCGCTGACTCTACATGATATGCAATGATTTGAATTAGGTGGTTCTTGAGTTAAGAATTTCACTTCACGATAAAGTTGCAATCTAACAAATTGATAAGCACAACTTCATAACACAAGAAATTTGAATTCAACTCTACTTTTGGTATCTTAATTCAAGTATCATAATTAATTAAATTAATTGAATTAGGTTAACAAGTTTGATTTTTATTTTGAAATCCACCAAGGCTATGGCCTTGAATTTTTGTGGGTAAGCTTACTTCTAGCAGATGAGCTTACTATGATTTTTTTCATAATCTTCTAAAAATAGAAACTAAAACATTTGAATTAAGTTCAAATTTGAAGTTTAAATTCAAACCTTACACAAAATAGTGCCATAATTTCTTGAGAGATTTACTATGAACTACTCAATTATAGAACATTACATGGTAAAAAGATCTAAGCATGAAAACTTTAGTAACATGCTTGAATAAATTTAAACCATTTCAAGCTTGATTTGCATAAGTTTAAATAAATTCAAGCTATGGTCCAGTACTGCAAGTGAAATTTGCATACAAGCTCACTCATACCCTAAACAGGCTACTCACCAAAATTCACAAGCAATAGAGCTAGCATGCAAAAGTTATACTCAAGAAACCCTTTTGCTAAACTTTATAATAACTCTAAAAGCATTTGGTTTCAAACCAGACTTTAATAACCAAAGTTGTAGAGCTAAACTCCTGGAGTACAATAAAACTAGTTTGGTAATTTTTAGAGTTTTCTACAAATTCCTATGGATTTTTAAAGTTTGCTGATTTGAAATGGGGGGGTACTGATTTTCTATAGAAAGGCCCCTGGAAAGATTTGAATCCTTGCAATTGGGTTCTTGGCCAGGTTTTACAGAGAAACCGATCGACGGCGATCGAATTCCGGTGAGGGGGCTCACCGGCGACGAGGAGAAAGTGGGGGAAAAGGTTCAGGAGCTCACGGCGGTCACGGGGGTGGCCAGTGTTGGGGAAGGGAGGGGCCGAGACGGCGAGTCGACAGCGAACAGGGGCGGGCGGCGGGGCTCCGAGGGGCGGTGATGGCGTTCCGGTGGCCGGAGGGCAGGCGAGTGGCACGGAAGTAGCTAGAAAGCTCCCTCGAGGTGATGTGGTGCTCGTGGTGTGCTTGGCTGGGGCTGAGAGGCAACGGAATGTCAGGACGACGGTGAGACCGAGCGGCGGCGGAGCTTGAGCTCACCGGCGTGGTGGTCCGGCTGCTCTAGTGCGGGAGAGTGAAATTGGTGGGTCTGTGAGCATCAGTGGGTGGCGGCGGTGCTACTGGAGCACTGGATGGAGGGTGGGAGGCGGCAGAGGCAGCCGACGACGGTGAGCCGAGGCAGCGGCGGAGCTCCGGCGAGGAGTAGTCGAGCGGAGGAAGGAAGGAGAAGCAATGCGGCGTGGGGAATGGGTAAAAGAAGTCGAGAGGAACTCCTGGGCAAGTTTTTAAGACCAGGGAAGGCACGGCGCACGCGAAGTAGCTGCTGGCAAGCTCGGCGGCGCGCGTGGCGGCTCGGGCGGCGGTGGCGCGACGTGGAGGGGCAGGGAAAGGGCCAGCAGAGGTCGGGAAGCGGTGGGTGCAGTGCTGGAGGGGCACGTGGCGCGGAGAAGAGCGGCACGGGGCAGCCGGAGCTTAGGAAAACGGCCGGCGAGGGCGGCAGGGTCACGGGCGCGAGGCAGAGCAGGGGGAGGGGCTGGAGGTTGAAGACAAGGACTGATCTGCAATTTTCCAAAAAATGCAGGGACTCCACTGTAAAGCCAAAACAACTTTCAAACCATAGCTCAAATGAAAATGTGCCCAAAAGCAAAAGTGTAGAGCTTAGCAAGATCTACAACTTTGCTTTAAGGTTTAGTTTCAAAAGGATTAAGGATTTGAATCTAATTTAAAACTTGTCAAAAATTTAAATTTCAGAGATAACCTATTTAAATTCTACTCTCCACTAGAATCCTTAAGGTAGTTTCACTTCTCACCAAGGTTTAAAAGTAAGTACCTGCTTCTTGCAAAATAACCCTTTACATATTTTGATTTACCTACCATTCTCACCCATTTTGCATCAAAGGACCTAAATTTTCCAGAATTACAAAAATACCCTTTTGCCTTTACATTAAAGTTTTTAACACACATACTAAAGATCAAACATACACACTTTATACTAGAATCTAGTGTGTTTTAATTCTAAGTACCTGAATGTCACAGATGGCCCGGGGGAGTTGTTCCTTCTCGCCTCCCCCTCGGCTTCCCTTTCCGCCAGGGGGCTCCCGCTTTCCATAGTTTCGCTGCCGGGCAGAGCCTCGGCTGCTTGAGCTCTCTTCGCTTCGGCTGCGGCGCTGGGCAGAAGGTGGTCCGGTCGAGGGATATCGGATTGTGGAGGGTAGCTCCGATACAACTCAGTGTGTCCATGCAGAAGATTTGCAGTTAGCAGTGGCAGAACAACAGAACTTGTTTTCAACAAAAAGTAGCCGAATACTTACCGGTTTTGGAGGATTTTGTGCAGAAAACAGCTGCGGGACGTAGGGAACTGCATCCACGTCCTGCACTCGCCTGACCCGGATGAGTGCGGCGTCCGAATACTTACCGGTTTTGGAGTATTTTGTGCAGAAAACAGCTGCGGGACGTAGGGAACTGCATCCACGTCCAGCAGCACTCGCCTGACCCGGATGAGTGCGGCGTCGTTGGTCAATTCTTCTGCACACATCCGAGAGGGATCTTCAGCGCCTATGTACTCGAAGCCTAAAGTGTGGCGTTGTTGGATTGGCTGGATCCGGCACTTGAAGAAAGAAAACATTACGGACACTCCGGTCACCCCTATTTCTTTATGAGCTGCTATGATGGCTAGCAACTCATTAACTTGGTCCAGGTCTGCTCTGGAGAGCTCGGTGTTTGTCACACCCGGTTTAAGAAAAGTAACCGAATGCATCCCGTATGTGCGCCAGGATCAAGTTCCGCACATACAGTAGATGTCACAAGCAAATATCTGAAACAATGCATTAACGAAGAAGAGTATAATAGTTCTTTATTACATGACCGACAGTCTTAATCTTAAACGAATAAATGAACGTCGATAAATAGCAACGGACTTCAACTTCACAGGCAGTTGACTGGGAGACATACGCCTAGAAATCTCCAATATCTTCAGGAAACTTCGGACCATTATCTTGTTCTGAGCAGCATTGATTTTAATAAAGCAAGTGTGAGTACACATATGGTTGGTACTCAGCAAGTGGAGTAAATTATATGACATGCACGGCTACAATCAAGGAAAAGCTGACATGGTCTGACTGCGGTAAGCATTTTTAGTTGGTCAAGTTTTAATTAGGCAAGCATTAGCTAAATGTAAGTATATGCCAACCCTTAAATAAACTATCTGAGGTGAAACAATCCACAACACAGAGATAAATAAACAGAACCAGCGATTTAGATCATCTTTAAGTTTAATTATCATGTGAGGGTTCAACCCGCTCTTAACCGTGAGCATGGCTGATATATCAGTTTTCACTCTGCAGAGATTGTACACTTTACCCACAACTCGTGTTTCCCTTGATGCCCGGGTTTGCAAGGCCCTTAAACACTTCCAAGGTGAGTGGCAGGGATTCACTACTAGACCTTTATAAAGATTTCCTAATTTGCATTGGTCCGCTAAGGTTTCAGGCCGCACTGGCCATAACCCTCCCTAATGAGGAAGACGCCTTATCCAGGATCATATCTACACCTCAAGAGGACCGAGCTATACCCCATCAACGCACTCCCCTCTTGCCCTTTCGGTAAGACCTTTACAAGCCAAGGTTTCTAATTAATTAGCTAAGACCAGAGCCATGTAGTAATTGTGGTTGTACTGTTTTCCTGGGTGGTTCTCCATATTCCAATTGATTCAATAATCTTATTTATCACCAAACAATATTCCAAAATAAATAAAACCTTACCATGATATCCAGGTTATCCAACCAAAACTATGTAGAAGCAATTAGCGTGACTACAACATGAATATAAATACCCAGGTTTAATCTAGGAAGTTCAACTGAAACTAGGCATGTCCTTATCTTGGGATCCATCATATTCTAGACACATGCATGCATATAAAGTAAAGGTGTAATTGTGATATTAATAGGACTGAAACATGATCAAGGACCACTTGCCTTCGGCAAAGAACTGCTGTTGCTCAGGAACGTCTTCAAAGCTTTGCTCCTGCGGAACCTCGAACTGCGCACCTTCTATCGTATCACACAAGTACATACAAGCAAACAAATAAAATAAATAAGAAACAGTACAACAAACAATATAAACAGAGCAAAATAATATTTTAAAATTATTGTATAAGTCGCAAGGATCGTGTGAGCGCAGGAATCGATGAAATCGGAGTTAAAACGGAGAAGTTAGGGCTAAAACAGGGTTCCAGGGGCTTATCTGTGAAAGATTTGAACTAGAAGGGCCTAAAACAAAGAAACTAGGGGCTAGATCGTAATTAAACCCTAGACAGAGGGGTTAGATTGCAAAATTGGCAGGTCTAGGATGGCGGGTTCTATTTTGGAAAACTACAGGGGCCTAAACAGAAGAAAGACTAAAACGCGAATACTTTTGAACTCTAGTGGGCTGCGGGTTGATTCTAGAAAAACATAAGGGCTAGACTGCAAAAGTGGCATGGTTGACCGGTACTGGATTGGTTTGACCCACGGGTAGATCGGATCTGGGCCGTTGGAGCTAGATCCAACGGCCGGGTGGCGCGGGTACGGCGGCGGGGCGCCGGCGGCAAGGCGGGGACGGCGGTGAGCGGCGGCGCTTCGCCGGAATTTCACGATTTCGCACTTCCGGCCACGGGTTGGCCTCGGGTTTGGGCGGGGAGGTAGAGCACGGCGTGGGGAGTCCAATTAGGGACTTTGGGAGGGGCTAGGGCGGCCGTGGGCGGCGGCCAGCGGCGAGGGGCGGCGCGGCGCGTCGGTGTTTGTCGTGCGGGCGCGGGAACGCCGGGGGAGAGAGGGAAAAAATGGCTGGCGGCTTCCTTACCCCGCGGTGGAGCTCTGGCGGTGGTTGAGAGACGGTGGGCGGCAGCGGAACGGCAGCGCGGCGGCGGGCTGAAGCTCGAGTGGCAATGGCGGCTCGGGTGCTAGGGTTTTGAGCGGGGGCGGCGGCTGCGGCGTGGGGGATGAGGCGCGGGGGTGCGGCGGCTTAAATAGGAGTGGCCGTGGGCGCCTGGGCGTGTGGCCCGCGGCCCCACGCGATGTGGCGGCACGCAACGGCCGGACTCGAACTCAAGTTCGAGTCGGGCGTGGGGAGGGGGACGACAAGCCTGACAGACGGGCCCCGCTTGTCAGCGCCGAGGGAGAGAGAGGAGAAGGGGGAGGCGCGGGCAATCTGGGTCAGGACGGGGGAATGGGCCGCTCGCGCGTGAGGGAAAGAAAGAAGAGAGGGAAAAGGGCTGTAGGGGGAGGAAGAGAAGGGAAGGAAGGAAGAGAAAGGTGGACCGACTGGGCTGGGCCCAAGGAAGAAAAGAGAGATGGGGAGAGAGGGAAAATAAAGCAATTGCTTTTAAATTTGAAAATGAAATTTGAATTAAAAAAAAGACAAGCAAAATTTCAATGCAAAGAGCATGAGATGCAAAATCATATGGTTTTCCCTATATTTATTTTTATACTTAAGGAAAATTGTTTATCAAAATCCTATGACCCTTTAAACCTAACATTTTGTTAGTTTTTGTAATTTGCAAAATTTAGGGTGTTACAAACCTACCCCCCTTAAAAGGAATCTCGTCCCCGAGATTCGGCTGGGCTAGCAAAGAGCTGGGGAAATTCTGCCTGTAACTCGTCTTCTCGTTCCCAAGTAGCCTCATCCTCTGCATGATGACTCCACTGAACCTTACACATCCGAATCCTCTTACTCCAGGTGATTCTTTCCAATGTGTCCAAGATTTTGACCGGGTACTCCGTATAAGTCAAATCTTCCTGCACGTTCAGCTCCTCCAGTGGTAACTGTTCCTCTGGCACTCTCAAACACTTTTTCAACTGTGATATGTAGAATACGTTGTGCACATCTGACAGTCGCTCAGGTAGCTCCAGCTGGTATGCTACCTCGCCTTTCCGTTCTAGAATTTTGAACGGACCAATGTAGCGGGGTGACAACTTCCCTTTGACTTTGAATCTGCGCAAACCTCTGATAGGTGACACTTTCAGATATACAAAATCCCCTTCTTCAAAGGTCAACTCTCGCCGTCTAGTATCTGCGTAACTTTTCTGCCTTGACTGAGCCACTCTCAGATTCTCATGAACAACCTGTACCTGCCTTTCAGCCTCTTTAATGATCTCAGGTCCAAACAGCTGGCTTTCTCCCGTCTCACTCCAATACAACGGACTGCACTTTCTGCCATTCAATGCCTCAAACGGTGCCATCTTCAAACTGGCCTGATATCTGTTGTTGTAAGAGGACTCTGCATACGACAAACTTTTATCCCAGCTGCCTCCGTGTTTTAGGGCACAAGCCCTAAGCATATCTTCTAACACCTGATTTGTCCTTTCGGTCTGCCCATCAGTTTGCGGATGATAAGCGGAGCTAAAATTCAACTTCGTATCCATTGACTCATGCAACTTCTGCCAAAATCGAGATGTGAACTGTGTTCCTCTATCTGACTATCTTTTTAGGTACCCCATGCAAACACACAATTCAGGAGCTATACAACTCTGCCAATCGTGCACCTGTATATGTAGTCTTCACCGGGATGAAATGAGCGACTTTGGTCAAACGATCCACTATGACCTGATGAGGACATCGCCACTAACGATACATCCACACCTACACCAGTATCTACTTCAACAACACCTCTTGGACCTATTACTCGCGCTCGTGCTTGTCGGCTTACCCATCAAGTAAGTTCACTCTTAAGCTCAGGTTCATCATATTTAGAGAATGGAGTTTTACTCAGGAACCATGGATTGGATCAAAAGGGAAGAGGCATCGCGCAGGCTGGATTCGGACTGCAGGACAGACACGACTTGTAACAGCCGCCACGACTTCATCCGGACTCCGTTTTGGTCGGTCAAGTACTTTCTGGAAAGCTTATCAAATCTGCTTTCCAACGGATCTGGAATCACCTCAATATCTATTCGGAATCAACCGCAATCCTAGATTTACTACAGAGTCCTTTTCAGCCACGGTGCTGCGTCACCCTAATTTGGCCCAACGGGCCGTGTATCAAGTAGAGTCCAAGACGGATGAGTCCTAGGGTTGGAATACGACCCCAGCACCCTTGTGGTCGTTCTCCCACTTCTTTATAACCTTTAGCCGCCGTCAAGAACACTCGGGTTTTGTTAGATGCAAGTTTAGCTTTTGCTACTTCCTTGTAGACGCGCGTGCTGATCCAGCCGCCCGTCCACTTGTTTTCGGAACCCCTCCATAATTGAGATTCGGTTTGAGACCTTCAATTACATCTCGTAATTTTCAGTACTTGTTCTACTTGTTCTTGCTAGTTCTTCGATTGCTTGCAGGACAAGTGCCCTAGTGGCCGGGTGTCGCGCTCCACAAGATCGCGGCAACCAAAGGAGGTGGTGTATCGGTTGCTATGGCGCAGCATCCTTGGAAGGCTGTAGTCGGGCCGTGAACGTCGTCTCCTCTATCAATCGAGTTATTCCACGCCTCTCATCGAAAGATCAGGAACAAACCCTAACGGGTTCACATCAGTTGGTATCAGAGCCAGGTTGTTCGGTGAGAGACTTCTAATCCTTCGCTATTTTTATTTTCCTACAGTCTAGAAAAAGCCAAAAATAGTAGAATTGTTTTTCCCCCACCGCAATCCTATAGACCCTTTTGAGCCTTTACTGGTACTGCTTAGTTAGGGCTTGTTGAGTTTTCGGTTGCATCGGTTGTGTCGAGTTGCTGGTCTTAGTTGTAGTCCTTTAGAGTTTCGAGTTCTTGTCACGTTTGGTCACGTACGTTACCTTTTTCATCACTGTTTTGGCCGAATCAGAAACCACTTTGGTTGTCAAGTTCGACTTGGAATCGGTTAAGCGCGTGTTGGCCGAGACCGATTTGAATTCGGGTAGCCTATTCATCTTGTGGTTGCCGAATCTGAGTGCCTCTTTGTTATCAAGTCTGAGTTGAATTCGGTGCCGGTTGCATCTGAGTCCGAACTGTGCACCAGAAGCAATAACACTTCACATATATATTTAAGTCTCGGCCTACTCCAGAGAGAGAGAGAGCGAGAGAGTATCTTTTAATTACCTGTATACCCCTACTCTTTCTGGAAAAAGCGTGTGTGGTGACTTGCTCACTTGTACTCCTTTGTTCATAGCATCTGTTTTTGAGGTTCCCCTGAAAAAAAAAAGAAAAAAAAGAAAAAAAAGAAGAAAAAAAGGATCATTGTTAAAAAAAAAGAAAAAAAAAGAAGCAAGGGGCTAATTCATTGTGTTTGTTTTTCCCTTCTGTTCGGAGTGGTGCTTTGTGACTTTCTTTGTGTCCAGGCTCGCGTCTCTAGCACGGTCTAGACTAGGACCAGCACAGTACCACTGTTGAACGATTATTCAGCTTGCCTTTGTGACTAACGTGGTGCTAGTACTTCCTTGTTCAAGCCCACCTACAGCTCCACATATCCGACTACAGCTCCACAGGTCTTGTTGCTGCCGCTCTGATACACTTCATTCCACGGTTGCGGACTTGTTGGTTGCCGTCCCCTCCTAGCAGCAAGGTAAGAATTGGTAAGAGCTTGTGCAACAGGTTGAGAGTGAGCGCCTTGTTGTAGCTACACCCTATTAGCTGTAGGGATTTTACTACTTCACTTGTTTTTCTTGTTGTCCTTGTCTTTCTCACCATGGCAGGCTCCGAGGAGGAGGATCATAGCTTGCATCAGTCTCCACGTACCAGGGGCATCATACAACATTTTGAAAGGCAAGTGCAGCGGCACACAGAGGGACTTGATAATGATATGCAGGTGACGAATGACAAGATTGGACAATTGGAGGCTACGCAGATTGCCACCAACACCAAGCTTACGGGCCTGGAGACAGCGGTCGGCAATATTGACAAGAGTCTCGCTGCTCTTTTGCGGCGTTTTGATGAGCTCCATGCGAAGACCAACGAACAGCGTGATGATTGGGCGGATGAATATATTGCTGATACTGAACAGGATGAACAAGACGCTCACCATCGCCGCCGGCTACGCACTAATCGTAGAGGTATGGGTGGTTTTCGCCACCGTGAGGTATGCAACAATGATGATGCTTTCAGCAAGATTAAATTTAAGATACCTCCTTTTGATGGTACATATGACCCTGATGCATACATTACTTGGGAAATTGCTGTTGATCAAAAGTTTGCATGCCATGATTTTCCTGAGAATGCACGTGTTAGGGCTGCTACTAGTGAGTTCACTGATTTTGCTTCTGTTTGGTGGATAGAACATGGCAAGAAAAATGCTGATGACATGCCACAAACTTGGGATGCTTTGAAACGGGTCATGCGGGCTAGATTCGTTCCTTCTTACTATGCACGTGATCTGTTACATAAGTTACAACAATTGAGGCAGGGCACTAGAACTGTAGAAGAATATTATCAGGAATTGCAAATGGGAATGCTACGTTGTAATTTAGTGGAGGGTGAGGAACCTGCTATGGCTAGATTTTTGGGCGGGTTAAATAGAGAAATTCAGGACATTCTTGCGTATAAAGATTATACTAACGTAACTCGTTTGTTCCATCTTGCTTGTAAAGCTGAAAGGGAGGTACAGGGACGACGTGCTAGTGCTAGGTCTAATGTTTCTGCAGGTAAATCTACATCATGGCAGCCACGCACGACTACTTCTATGAGCGGACGTGCACCTCTACTAGCTCCTTCACCGAGTCGTACAGCAGCGTCTTCTCCATCCAGCGACAAGCCACGCTCTCCTCCCATCACTTCAGCAACCAAGACTGTCCAGAAACCAGCCGCTAGTGCTTCCTCGGTTGCATCCACGGGTAGAACAAAGGATGTCCAGTGTCATCGGTGCAAGGGCTTTGGGCACGTGCAGCGTGACTGTCCTACCAAGCGCGTTTTGGTGGTCAAAGATGATGGTGCGTATTCCTCTGCTAGTGATTTTGATGACGATACACTTGCGTTGTTTGCTGCTGACCATACAGGTAATGAGGGACCACCAGACGAACATATTGATGCAGGGGCAGCCGAACACTATGAGAGTCTCATTGTGCAGCGTGTGCTTAGTGCACAAATGGAGAAGGCGGAGCAAAATCAGCGACACACGCTGTTTCAAACTAAGTGTGTCATTAAAGAGCGTTCTTGTCGTATGATTATTGATGGAGGTAGTTGCAACAATTTGGCTAGCAGCGAACTGGTGGAGAAGCTTGCACTCAGCACCAAACCACACCCACACCCGTATCACATTCAATGGCTAAACAACAGTGGTAAGGCTAAGGTAACGAGGCTGGTGCGCATTAATTTTGCAATCGGAGCATATCATGATGTTGTTGAGTGCGATGTTGTGCCTATGCAAGCTTGCCATATTCTGCTCGGTAGGCCTTGGCAATTTGATACGGATTGTGTGCATTATGGTAGATCAAATCAGTTTTCGCTCTTGCACCATGATAAGAAAATTGTGTTGCTTCCTATGTCTCCTGAAGCTATTGTGCATGATGATACTGCTAGAGCTGCCAAAGCTAAAAGTGAGACCAATAAAATTGGCAAGTCGGTTGCTAATAAGCAAGAGGAGATACGCTTGAAAGGGACTTGCTTGCTTGCTACTAAATCTGATATTAATGACTTGATTGCTACCACTTCTGTTGCCTATGCTTTGGTGTGCAAAGATACTTTGATTTCCATTCATGATATGCAGCACTCTTTGCCCCCTGCTGTCGCTAACGTTTTGCAGGAGTATTCTGATGTGTTTCCAAGTGAAATACCAGCGGGGCTGCCACCAATACGAGGGATTGAGCACCAAATTGATCTGATTCCAGGTGCATCGCTGCCCAACCGTGCGCCGTACAGGACCAATCCGGAAGAAACGAAAGAGATTCAGCGACAAGTGCAAGAACTACTCGACAAAGGTTATGTACGTGAGTCCCTTAGTCCTTGTGCTGTTCCGGTTATTTTAGTCCCCAAGAAAGATGGAACGTGGCGTATGTGTGTCGATTGTAGAGCTATTAACAATATCACAATTCGATACCGACATCCTATTCCACGTTTGGATGATATGCTTGATGAATTGAGTGGTGCTGTTGTGTTTACCAAAGTTGATTTGCGTAGTGGGTACCACCAGATTCGCATGAAATTGGGAGATGAATGGAAAACTGCTTTCAAAACTAAGTTCGGGTTATATGAGTGGTTAGTCATGCCTTTTGGGTTAACTAATGCACCTAGCACCTTCATGCGATTAATGAACGAGGTTCTACGTGCTTTCATTGGCAAATTTGTTGTGGTCTACTTTGATGATATATTGATTTACAGCAAATCTATGGAGGCACATCTTGATCATCTACATGCTGTTTTTACTGCTTTACGTGATGCACGTTTATTTGGTAACCTTGAGAAGTGTGTCTTTTGCACAGATCGAGTATCTTTTCTTGGCTATGTTGTCACTCCACAGGGAATTGAAGTTGATCAAGCTAAGGTGGAAGCTATTCAGGGATGGCCTGTATCAAAGACCATCACACAGGTGCGGAGTTTTCTAGGACTTGCTGGGTTCTATCGTCGCTTCGTGAAGGATTTCAGCACCATTGTGGCACCGTTGAATGCGCTTACGAAGAAGGGGGTGCCCTTTTCTTGGGGCACCACACAAGAGAATGCGTTCACCATGTTGAAAGATAAGTTGACACATGCACCTCTCCTCCAACTTCCTGATTTTAATAAGACCTTTGAGCTTGAATGTGATGCTAGTGGAATTGGTTTGGGTGGTGTTTTGTTACAAGATGGTAAACCTGTTGCATATTTTAGTGAGAAATTGAGCGGACCTATTCTAAATTATTCTACTTATGACAAGGAATTGTATGCTCTTGTGCGCACATTAGAAACATGGCAGCATTATTTGTGGCCCAAAGAGTTTGTTATCCATTCTGATCATGAATCTTTGAAACATATTCGTAGTCAAGGAAAACTGAACCGTAGACATGCTAAGTGGGTTGAATTTATTGAATCTTTTCCTTATGTCATCAAACACAAGAAAGGGAAAGAGAATGTCATTGCTGATGCTTTGTCTAGGCGATATACTTTGTTGACACAACTTGATTGCAAGATTTTTGGTTTGGACACAATTAAAACACAATATGTGAATGATGCTGATTTTAAGGATGTTTTGCTGCATTGTAAGGATGGAAAAGCATGGAACAAATTCATCGTCAATGATGGGTTTGTGTTTCGAGCTAACAAGCTATGCATTCCAGCTAGCTCCGTTCGTTTGTTGTTGTTACAGGAAGCACATGGCGGTGGCTTGATGGGGCATTTTGGAGCAAAGAAGACACAGGATGTACTTGCTGGTCATTTCTTTTGGCCAAAAATGAGAAGAGATGTGGAGCGATTTGTTGCACGCTGCACTACATGTCAGAAAGCTAAGTCCCGTTTAAATCCGCATGGTTTGTATATGCCTTTACCAGTTCCTAGTGCTCCTTGGGAGGATATTTCTATGGATTTCGTGTTGGGATTGCCTAGAACTAGGAAGGGACGTGATAGCGTTTTTGTGGTTGTAGATAGATTTTCCAAGATGGCACACTTTATTCCATGTCATAAAACTGATGATGCTACACATGTTGCTGATTTATTCTTTCGAGAAATTGTTCGTTTGCATGGTGTGCCAAACACAATTGTTTCTGATCGTGATGCCAAATTTCTTAGCCACTTTTGGAGAACTTTATGGGCACAATTGGGAACTAAGCTTCTATTTTCTACCACTTGTCATCCCCAAACTGATGGTTAAACTGAAGTGGTTAATCGAACCTTGTCTACCATGTTAAGGGCTGTTTTAAAGAAGAATATTAAGTTGTGGGAAGAATGTTTGCCTCATGTTGAGTTTGCTTATAATCGTTCCATGCATTCTACTACAAAGATGTGCCCTTTTGAGATTGTTTATGGCTTGATTCCTCGTGCTCCTATTGATTTAATGCCTTTGCCCACTTCTGAAAAATTGAACTTTGATGCTAAGCAACATGCTGAACTGATGTTAAAACTGCATGAAACAACTAAAGAAAACATTGAGCGCATGAATTCTAAGTATAAGCTTGCTGGTGATAAAGGTAGAAAGCAATTGATTTTTGAACCTGGTGAATTGGTTTGGTTGCACTTGAGAAAGGATAGGTTTCCTACTTTGCGAAAATCTAAGTTGATGCCTCGGGCTGATGGACCGTTTAAAGTGCTAGAACGAATTAATGATAATGCATATAAGCTAGACCTGCCTGTGGATTTTGGGGTTAGTCCCACATTTAACATTGCAGATTTGAAGCCATATTTGGGAGAGGATGATGAGCTTGAGTCGAGGACGACTCAAATGCAAGAAGGGGAGGATGATGAGGACATCGCCACTAACGATACATCCACACCTACACCAGTATCTACTTCAACAACACCTCTTGGACCTATTACTCGCGCTCGTGCTCGTCGGCTTACCCATCAAGTAAGTTCACTCTTAAGCTCAGGTTCATCATATTTAGAGAATGGAGACACGTGCACTCTTGTTTTACTCAGGAACCATGGATTGGATCAAAAGGGAAGAGGCATCGCGCAGGCTGGATTCGGACTGCAGGACAGACACGACTTGTAACAGCCGCCACGACTTCATCCGGACTCTATTTTGGTCGGTCAAGTACTTTCTGGAAAGCTTATCAAATCTACTTTCCAACGGATCCGGAATCACCTCAATATCTATTCGGAATCAACCGCAATCCTAGATTTACTACAGAGTCCTTTTCAGCCACGGTGCTGCGTCACCCTAATTTGGCCCAACGGGCCGTGTATCAAGTAGAGTCCAAGACGGATGAGTCCTAGGGTTGGAATACGACCCCAGCACCCTTGTGGTCGTTCTCCCACTTCTTTATAACCTTTAGCCGCCGTCAAGAACACTCGGGTTTTGTTAGATGCAAGTTTAGCTTTTGCTACTTCCTTGTAGACGCGCGTGCTGATCCAGCCGCCCGTCCACTTGTTTTCGGAACCCCTCCATAATTGAGATTCGGTTTGAGACCTTCAATTACATCTCGTAATTTTCAGTACTTGTTCTACTTGTTCTTGCTAGTTCTTCGATTGCTTGCAGGACAAGTGCCCTAGTGGCCGGGTGTCGCGCTCCACAAGATCGCGGCAACCAAAGGAGGTGGTGTATCGGTTGCTAAGGCGCAGCATCCTTGGAAGGCTGTAGTCGGGCCGTGAACGTCATCTCCTCTATCAATCGAGTTATTCCACGCCTCTCATCGAAAGATCAGGAACAAACCCTAACGGGTTCACATCATGACCCATATAGAATCATAACCATCACGTGTACGTGGCAATCCCACGATGAAATCCATACCGATTTCTTCCCACTTCCACTCTAGCACCTTCAATGGCTGTAACAGACCGGCTAGCCTCTGATGTTCTTCCTTGACTCTCTGACACACGTCACACAGTGCCACATGAGCTGTGACATCACGTTTCATACCATGCCACCAATATCTCTCTTTCAGATCCTGATACATCTTAGTACTGCTAGGGTGGATAGAATAAGCCGAGTCATGAGCTTCATGCAAAATTTTCTCTCGGAGGTGATCCACATCGGGCACACATATCCTCTTTCTGAACCATACTGTCCCGCGTTCATCCTTGGTAAAGTCTGGTGCTTTGCCTGCTTCTATCATCTCCCTTACCTCATGTATCTTAGGATCTTCAAGTTGACCCTTCCGTATATCTTGTTTGAGGGTCGGCTCTACCTCTATAGTGATTCCTTCCGTATGAGCGATGAACCCCAGATTGAGCCGTTCAAACTCTTCACACAATTCTCGAGGCATCTGGCTAACCATGATCGCATTCACATAGCTCTTGCGACTCAAGGCATCAGCAACCACATTTGCCTTCCCTGGGTGATAGTGTATCTCCAGGTCATAGTCCTTTATGAGCTCCAGCCATTTGCGCTGCCGTAGGTTGAGGTCATTCTGAGTGAAGATGTACTTCAGGCTCTTGTGATCAGTGTATATCTGACATTTGTGACCCAACAAATAGTGCCTCCATATCTTCAGAGCATGCACCACTGCTGCTAACTCTAGATCGTGGGTAGGATAATTCTGCTCATGTTTCCTCAACTGGCGAGACGCATACGCAATCACATGTCCCTCTTGCATCAATACACAACCCAAACCTTGTTTAGAAGCATCACAGTAGATATCGAAGCTTTTGCGAATATCGGGCATAACCAACACTGGCACTGTAGTCAACCTCTTCCTCAACTCATCAAAGTTGTTCTGACATGCCTCTGACCATTCAAACTTCTTGTCTTTCTCTAGTAGTGAAGTAAGATGTTTCACTATCTTAGAGAAGCCTTCTATAAATCTCCGATAATATCCCGTGAGTCCTAAGAAACTTCGGATTTCAGACACGGTCATAGGTGGCTTCCAATTCAGCACATCTCTGACTTTCCCTGGGTCTACAGCAATACCTCCCTTGGTGATAACATGGCCAAGGAACGAGATCTCCTCCAACCAGAATTCACACTTGCTGAGCTTCGCATACAACTGACTATCCCTGAGTTTCTGCAAAACAAGTCTCAAATGCTCCTCATGCTCCTCATTCCTGGAGTACACCAGAATATCATCAATGAATACCACCACAAACTTATTGAGATACTCCATGAACACTTTATTCATCAGATACATGAAGTAAGCTAGAGCATTAGTAAGCCCGAATGACATCACCGTATATTCATATAGTCCATTTCTGGTAGTGAATGCGGTCTTGGCAATATCCGAGGGTCGTATCCTTAGCTGATGATAACCTGACCTCAAATCAATCTTGGAGAATACCTTAGCCCCCTTCAATTGATCAAACAAATCTTTGATGTGAGGCAACGGATACTTATTCTTGATGGTAACCTCATTCAAGGCTTTATAATCGACACACATCCTCTGTGTACCATCTTTCTTTTCAACGAAGATCACAGGTGCTCCCCAAGGTGAAGAACTAGGATGGATGTACCCCTTATCTAGCAATTCTTTCAATTGTTTCTTAAGTTCCTCTAATTCACCAACTGACATTCTATATGGCCTCTTGGCAATAGGTGTAGTACCAGGTAAAAGATCTATAATGAATTCAATGTCACATTCAGGTGGCATACCTGGCAAATCATCAGGGAAGACATCCGGGTACTCGCAGACAACTCTGATATCCTCCATTGAATTTGCCTTCAACTGATTCGCTGCACAATCTGCCACCAACGGGAGTGTTGCAACAAACTCAAACCTTTCACCTTCCTGGCTAGTGAGAACCACTGATCGCTTGGAACAATGAATCACTGTGTCGTATTTTGTCAACTATCCCATTCCGAGAATAATATCAAAACCACTTGATGGCAAGACTATCAGGTTTGCATAGAATTCCTTGCCCATGATTTGTATTTTTACCCCGAGACATCGGTACACAGCCCTCATATTTCCCCCAGGTGAATTTACTAACATGGAACTAGGCATGGTGCATAGGGGAATGGAGTACTTAACAACATACTCAGCAGAGATAAATGTATGCGATGCTCCGAATTGAATAAAACTGATGTAGGGGCTGAGTTGACAAGAAAAATACCGAACACAACGTCCTGAGCTTCCTAAGCGGTCTCCGCAGCGACATGGTTTACACGCCTGCGGATGAAATTTTGCTAACCCTTGTTGCTCTACGGCGTTTGGTTGTTGTTTCTAGGCTGCTGCTGCTGCGGGGTCTGCCTCTGTCCGCTGTTGTTGAACTGGCCTGGAGTGTTCTGGCCATTTCCCTTGGGACAACGATTGGCATAGTGTCCCACTTCACCACATCTGAAGCATGTATTACCACCAGCGGGAGCAGTGGCATTGTTTCTCATCGGTGTGCCCGTAGGGGTGCCCTGGCGATTCTGCTGAAAGTTGGAGCGCTGCACTGACTGACCTACGTGCTGAGCTTCCAGCTGCTGTTGACCCTGTTGGTTGAAACGCTGGTACTGACTTTGCCCAAAGTTGACATTTTGTCCTCCTGAGCGGAAGGGTGTTCCTTGCGGGGCGTTGAAGCGAGGACGTGCATTGCTGCTGGACTGCGTCGATGACTCGTACTTTCTCTTCTGCACACCCATCTCCTTGCGAGCATGCTCCACCATGATGGCTTTGTCCACCATCTTCTGGAAACTATCAAAAGTATGCACCATTAATTTATACTTGATAGGACCAATCAGACCCTCCCTGAATCACTTCAGGGACATCTGCTTCTCCTCATCATCTGCGACATCTGCAGGGGCGTAACGAGATAGTTGGATGAACTTGTCCCGATACTCGCTCATGGACATTGTCCCTTGTTTTAATGCAAGGAACTCTTGTTTCTTGAGCTTCATCAGGCCCTTGGGTATGTGCTGCTCCCTGACCTTGCTTCTGAACTCCTGCCAGTTGACGGTGTCGGGGTTGTCGTGAGCTGCTGTGTAAGCATCCCACCAATCTACGGTGGTACCTTCCAGTCTGCTTGAGGTGTAAAGGACCTTCTCCCTGTCGGTGCACTGGGTGAGGTTGAGCATCTTCTCCACTGTCTTGATCCAGTCATCAGTTTGAAGTGGATCCGGTGAGTGAGAGAATGTGGGAGTCTTGTGACTCATGAACTCCCTGTGTCTGTCCCTTGCTGGTGGTGGTGGAGGTGGTGGAGCTTGGTTCATCTGAGCCTGCATGTTGGCGATGGTGTTCGCCATGTTGGTCAGCAGCTGAGTCTGGGCGGCGAGAAACTGCTCCATCCCTGCGGGTGGCGCCTGGTGTGGTTGGCTTGGTTGCGGATCGGGGTTGGTGTTGTTGCGCACCCTCCATCGCGGCGCTGCAGGCTGATCAACTCCTGACCTGGACCTGGTGTTCACCATCTGTTTGGGTTAGAAAAAGGAGACTCATGAATTCAATCATGGAAAGAGGATAGGAACAAGGGTAAGGTAAAGATAGTAAAGAAATAGACATCCCCAAAATTCTTACTAAACTATATATTTCTATTAATAGCTTGATATGATTGTGGTCATCACTCCACAACCTATCGCAATCATTACAAAGATCCAAATCACACCATTGTCACAATACCAAGCACACCTTCATATTAATCTAATTTAACACACTATTAAGATCGTTCGTACTAGCGATTACAAAAGACTCTTAGAAACTCCTATCTTAGAAAGAAAATGTACTCCTATCTTAATTCCTAAATCTATTCTCTAACGATAGCTGGTGCGGTAGCCGGGCTCTCCTTAGTGAACGCACTTGCGAGGGGGTGACTCAGGCAAGTACTCCCTCGGCTCGTCACTGTCGTACTCCGGGGGTAACACCGGATCTCCTCCCAGCCGAGCCTCCAGAATTTCCTTCTCCCTGATAGTCTTCATCAGCTTTTTCTTGACCTCCTGGATCTCTGCCCCGGCTGCATCTAGATCCATGCTGAGAGCGGCGACCAGCTCCTGTGTAGTGTCCATGAGCAGGCTCCCTTCCCCAGAGGGTGGGGCAGGAATCTACGCACAAGTAGCTCCCCTCTTGCACCGTGGGAACTGTTGAAACTCAGTGCCCTGGAGCTTATCCTTGTAAGCGTGGCAGAGGTAGTAGAGTGCCCTCCTGGCAGCTTCACTAGTCCCTGCCTCCAAGGTCCTCCTGGGCACCTCGTCAATGTGCTTGGAGTACTCCACCCAGCAACCAGGTCTCTCATCCGGGACATAGATCAACACTGACACCAACCACTCTTCCTCCTGCTGTGCATTTCTGAACAAGTGGGCCTCATAATGCGGCTTCCGCGGAAAGCCAATCCTCTGCATGGCCCTCCAAAGAAGCGCGGGGAATGGACCCTCAGCAGAGTCCAAGTGAAGTATCTGCTTCTCATAGTGAGGCTCAGGTGGTGGTGGGTTTGTCGCGACGGCTGGCTCTGGATCATCATCTGGATCGTCGTCGTCATCTCCTGATGCATCGGAGTCATCATCACCACCCTCATCCTTATCTCCATCTGCGGCACCAGAATCACCACCATCCCCTCCTGCAGGGCCCTCATTGCTGCCACTTGAGACCTCTGGATGGTCCTTTGGCAACTCCATGGGCTCCTCCTCAGTGTCGGTGTCCACCCATCCCCCATTGGAATGATCATAGTCGTAGTAGTCGTCCTCTAGGTCAGACACCTCCTGTGAGTGATGGATCAGATGCGGTGGTCCACGGATGCTCTTACGGGCGGTCTGCTTGTTTCTGGCCATCTATAACAAAAGTTAGGGCCACGCAAGATAGAGGACATTTAGAAAAAATGCTATGGGTGACCTTAAAGCAAGATGGCATTTTTGTAAAACATCAACACACTTGAGAGACAAGCATGAGTTCAAGGAGAAAAAGAAAAATAGTGATATAATCAAGAAATAAGCAGTTTTCAAAAATGAGCAGGCAGAAGCTTGGCTACTAAGCAAGATAAGACTTAAAATTCGACCATTACTAGCTAGGCTAACATCCTACAGTCAACACTGCTCTGATACCACTTCTGTCACACCCGGTTTAAGAAAAGTAACCGAATGCATCCCGTATGTGCGCCAGGACCAAGTTCCGCACATACAGTAGACGTCACAAGCAAATATCCAAAACAATGCATTAACAAAGAAGAGTATAATAGTACTTTATTACATGAACGACAGTCTTAATCTTAAACGAATAAATGAACATCGATAAATAGCAGCGGACTTCAACTTCATAGGCAGTTGACTGGGAGACATACGCCTAGAAATCTCCAATATCTTCAGGAAACTCCGGACCATTATCTTGTTCTGAGCAGCATTGATTTTAATAAAGCAAGCGTGAGTACACATATGGTTGGTACTCAGCAAGTGGAGTAAATTATATGACATGCACGGCTACAATCAAGGAAAAGCTGACATGGTCTGACTGCGGTAAGCATTTTTAGTTGGTCAAGTTTTAATTAGGCAAGCATTAGCTAAATGTAAGTATATACCAGCCCTTAAATAAACTACCTGAGGTGAAACAATCCACAACACAGAGATAAATAAACAGAACCAGCGATTTAGATCATCTTTAAGTTTAATTATCATGTGAGGGTCCAAGCCGCTCTTAACCGTGAGCATGGCTGATATATCAGTTTTCACTCTACAGAGATTGTACACTTTACCCACAACTCGTGTTTCCCTTGATGCCCGGGTTTGCAAGGCCCTTAAACACTTCCAAGGTGAGTGGCAGGGATTCACTACTAGGCCTTTATAAAGATTTCCTAACTTGCATTGGTCCGCTAAGGTTTCAGGCCGCACTGGTCATAACCCTCCCTAATGAGGAAGATGCCTTACCCAGGATCATATCTACACCTCAAGAGGACCGAGCTATACCCCATCAACGCACTCCCCTCTTGCCCTTTCGGTAAGACCTTTACAAGCCAAGATTTCTAATTAATTAGCCAAGACCAGAGCCATGTAGTAATTGTGGTTGTACTGTTTTCCTGGGTGGTTCTCCATGTTCCAATTGATTCAATAATCTTATTTATCACCAAACAATATTCCAAAATAAATAAAACATTACCATAATATCCAGGCTATCCAATCAAAACTATGTAGAAGCAATTAGCGTGACTACAACATGAATATAAATACCCATGTTTAATCAAGGAAGTTCAACTGAAACTAGGCATGTCCTTATCTTGGGATCCATCATATTCTAGACACATGCATGCATATAAAATAAAGGTGTAATTGTGATATTAATAGGACTGAAACATGATCAAGACCACTTGCCTTCGGCAAAGAACTGCTGCTGCTCAGGAACGACTTCAAAGCTTTGCTCCTACGGAACCTCGAACTGCGCACCTTCTATCGTATCACACAAGTACATACAAGCAAACAAATAAAATAAATAAGAAACAGTACACCAAACAATATAAACAGAGCAAAATAATATTTTAAAATCATTGTATAAGTTGCAAGGATCACGTGAGCGCAAGAATCGATGAAATCGGAGTTAAAACGGAGAAGTTAGGGCTAAAACAGGGTTCTAGGGGCTTATCTGCGAAAGATTTGAACTAGAAGGGCCTAAAACAAAGAAACCAGGGGCTAGATCGTAATTAAACCCTATACAGAGGGGTTAGATTGCAAAACTGGTAGGTCTAGGATGGTGGGTTCTATTTTGGAAAATTACAGGGGCCTAAACAGAAGAAAAAGGACTAAAACACGAATACTTTTGAACTCTAGTGGGCTGTGGGTTGATTCTGGAAAAACATAAGGGCTAGACTGCAAAAGTAGCACGGTTGACCGGTACCGGATTGGTTTGACCCACGGGTAGATCGGATCTTGGCCGTTGGAGCTAGATCCAACGGCCGGGCGGCACGGGGCGGCGCGGGTACGGCGGCGGGGCGCCGGCGGCGAGGCGGGGACGTTGGTGAGCGGCGGTGCTTCGTCGAAATTTCATGATTTCGCGCTTCCGGCCACGGGTTGGCCTCGGGTTTGGGCGAGGAGGTAGAGCACGGCGTGGGGAGTCCAATTAGAGACTTTGGGAGGGGCTAGGGCGGCCGTGGGCGGCGGCCGGCGGCGAGGGGCGGTGCGGCGCGTCGGTGTTTGTCGTGCGGGCGCGGGAACGCAGGTGGAGAGAGGGAAAAAATGGCCGGCGGCTTCCTTACCCCGCGGTGGAGCTTTGGCGGCGGTTGATCGACGGTGGGCGGCAGCGGAACGGCAGCGCGGCGGCGGGCCGAAGCTCGAGCGGCAATGGCTGCTGGGGTGCTAGGGTTTTGAGCGGGGGCGGTGGCTGCGGCGTGGGGGACGAGGCGCGGGGGTGCGGCGGCTTAAATAGGAGCAGCCGTGGGCGCCTGGGCGTGCGGCCCGTGGCCCCACGCGATGCGGCGGCATGCAACGGCCGGACTCGAACTCGAGTTCGAGTCTGGCGCGGGGAGGGGGACAATAAGCCTGACAGGCGGGCCCCGCCTGTCAGCGCCGAGGGAGAGAGAGGAGAAGGGGGAGGCGCGGGCAATCTGGGCCGGGATGGAGGAATGGGCCGCGCGCGCGTGAGGGAAAGCTAGTCGGTACAGAAGGAAACTACTCGTGTTATACTCGGGTACGATTCCTTGGCTAGTATTGGGCTAGGTTTCATGTAACCCTAACCTCCCGGATATATAAGGGGGGCAGGGACCCATTCAAAATATGACATCTACACCTAAGGCAATACGAACCACCATACAGGATGTAGGGTATTACGCATCTCGCGGCCCGAACCTGTCTAAGTCTTGTGTTCCTTGCACCTTCGAGTTCCTGATCTCGGCATCTCCTCACCTAAACTTACCACCTTGGGTATACCCCTCGGTGGGCAGCCGGTAAAACGCCGCGCGTCGTGGCCTTCATTGATCTTCTGCCTGAGGTCGATTATGGGGGCATCGTGAAGGTTGGCCTCGAGTGGATCTTAGCCGTGATGCCTTGCACCACGCTGGTTGCGAGTGGGTTGTTGTATTTCTTGTTCATTGTTGCCACGCGCGGACAGGTGGCCCTTGTTGCGCTGGCGGTTGTCGTTCCTCCGGCTCCCAGGGCCTCCTCTAGGGGTGCGACTGACCAGCGCAATATCACCATGGCGCTCAGACCTCAAGGGCTGATTCCAAGTGGAAGACACTGGATGTTGCCCATCGAGTTGCACGAGCGCACGCTGGGTCAAGTACTGTAGTCTTTTTATCTGAGGATTGGGTGGGAGTTGTTGAGCTAGGAGTGCTGCTTCTGCGATGGCGCCAATCGGCGTACGGTACTTGTGATCTGCGACTGCTGCAAAGGCATCGTTGAGATCCCTTGGTTCGCGAGCGCGATTCTGCGTGTTGCGTCTGCGCTGAGCGTGCTTGGCGTTCTTTGCCCGCCGGATCCTTCGGTGCTCCTCGTCTTCATCTTGGGGAGCGTCAGCTATGGGCTCATCGACTGAGACATCCGCAAGTTGTTTGTTATCGTACTGGGGGTCCAGCTCATCGTACTCTGCATTGCGAAGGGAGGCCATATAGACTTGATGATCCGGCGAGTGGTTAGCCATACGGCTGTACTCGAGTAGCTCTGTGAGACTTTCTCCTTCTTCCGTGATAGGAGAGAGAGGTCTACCCTCTTGGAAGGGTAGTTCCTGAGTGAAGGCCACAAGGCAAGATTCATAATCGAGTAGTTCGGAGGGCTCAAAGCCCTTCTAGTACATGAAACGTCCTTGCGGCATTGATGTGATGGTTAAACCTAGAAGGTTGCCCGAAAATAATTCGGTGCGGCCGCCGGGTTGCGAGTGGTTTTCAAGGGTGGGGGCCGCCTGACAAGCGGTGACTCCCTCATCTCCGAGTCCTTTTCAGAGCTGGCTTGAAGGTGTAGTACTGCGGGGGGAGTACTCTTTGTTGGAGTCCGAGTAGATATCGAAAATGGGGGCTGCCCGGCAAACGGTGGCGCCCAAGTCCTTGATCTTGAGCTACAGATCCGAATCTTCCTCCAAGTTGGAGAGGGATTTAGATCGTGAGGTCTTTTTAGATCGGTTTGAATCAGACCCGACTAGATCTGGTGCATCACGAGTGGAAGTCGTGTTGAAAATGGACATCTTTTCGATCTGTTAGGCCAGATCGGGAAGCAACAGATCGTCGAGGTTGTCGATGAACTCGTCAAGATTGCTGCTTGGAGTTAATGAAGAGGCCTCCGGCTCCTTGGAGTTGGCTAGATGATATGCTCACGTCTAGGCAGCACGTGTAGCAATTTGTTGTGGCCCGATCTTCTCGTAGGATCTGCGAACTTGATAAATTGTCGCTGCGTGACCTGGTGAAGAGGCAGCGCACCGCGAGGCTGTCCACGCGACGAACTACCGAGACAATCACCCTTCCACGTAACAACGTAACAGCCCACGCAATCACGCCCTATAGACGTGAAGGCACGAACTGGGTGAACCGCAGTTCGGCGTTCTACAACTCCCTCAGGAATCGAAAGAACAAATGTTGCAAGCCTCTCAAGACTCACGCATAAACAAAACTCCACGAGTTTGTGTATCTGAATTCAATAAAATAAGATCTGACTTTTCATTGTCTAGTACAAGATATATATAGAGATAGGGGCGTTCAGTTTTGAGTAAATGGCTGCATGCGCATGCTCTAGTGGATTTCGTGGCTGGTTCGCGCGTCGTTTCAGCTTCTGGCAGCAGTTACTAAAATGAGCATAACTCCTTATTAGGATATCCAAATAATGAACCGTTTGATGGACTGGAAAGTAGACTTGAAGACGCTTCCATCCACTTATTGAACACCGTCTAACTCCTTGTATTCTGTCCGCAGTGATGCTTGGAATTCGTACCATGTGTCAGTCATCTAGCTTCTGGTTGCATTCCCATGCTAAGGTGACGAACCTCCATTTTATTCATGCACACCATAGGCTTCTTGGTTCAGATGTCCAGAGGCTTGAATCCATCTTGATCCCATGCTGGTTCATACACTCCATCATTCCTAAGGACATTGAAACAAGAACTCAAAAGCATAGGCTCATTCAACATAGACTGATTATTAAACATAAGGTTAGCGTTCACCTGAGAATGAATTTCCTTCTGCAATTGTTTAGCTCTACTCCTTGTAATTGGACCAGCTATATCAAGTGGAGTTTCATTTGAAGATGAGTGAATGGTAGGCATGTCCTCATTAGCCTCCCCCTCTTGAGAAGGAGTCGTCCTCGACTCAGGCTCACCAACAAATGGAAGTAAGTCTTTGACATTGAATGTTGTACTCACATTGGAATATTCAAGTGGCAGCTCAATTTTGTAAGCATTATCATTTATCTTTTGGAGAACCTTGAACGGACCATCACCCCGAGGAGATAACTTACTCTTACACTGTTGGGGAAAGCGATCCTTTCGTAGATGCAACCATACAAGATCTCCTGGCTGAAATGTAACCTTCTTCTTACCTTTGTTTGCTTGCTTTGCATATTGTGCTGATTTCTTCTCAATATTCTTTCTTGTCTCCGCATGTAACCGCTTGATAAAGTCTGATCTTTTTGTGGCATCCAAGTTAACTTGTTCCTGTAATGGTAAAGGCAAAAGATCCATGGGAGTATGCGGTTTAAACCCATAAACAATTTTAAATGGACAAGAGTTTGTTGTAGAATGGACTGCCCTGTTATAAGCAAATTCGACATGTGGAAGGCAGTCTTCCCAGAGCTTCAAATTCTTTTTCAACACAGCACGCAACATGGTTGACAAGGTACGGTTGACAACTTCAGTTTGCCCATCCGTTTGTGGATGACAAGTGGTTGAAAATAACAACTTGGTGCCAAGCTTAGCCCACAATGTCTTCCAAAAGTAGCTGAGAAATTTTGTATCCCGGTCTGAAACAATAGTCTTTGGAACTCCATGTAAACGAACGATCTCCCTGAAAAACAAATCAGCAACGTGTGAAGCATCATCGCTCTTATGACATGGGATAAAATGTGCCATTTTAGAAAAGCGATCTACAACAACAAAAATAGAATCCCTCCCCCTCTGAGACCGAGGTAACCCCAGAACAAAGTCCATAGATATATCTTCCCAAGGTACATGTGGAATAGGTAATGGAGTATATAAGCCATGGGGATGGAGGCGGGACTTAGCTTTCAAGCAAACGATGCAGCACCCAACATGCCGCTGGACATCACGTCGCATATGTGGCCAAAAGAAATGATCAGAGAGCATGTCCAATGTCTTTTTGACACCAAAATGACCAGCTAGTCCACCTGCATGTGCTTCTTGCAAAAGAACTTGACGAATCGAACAAGCTGGAATGCATATTTTGTTAGTCCGAAACAAGAAGCCATCATGCACATAATATTTATCCCAACCTTTTCCATCAATGCAACGAGAGAAAGGCTCTTTAAATTCAGCATCAGCAGCATAAAGTGTTTTAATGGATTCCAAACCAAGCACTTTTGTATCTAGTTGTGTAATCAATGCACATCTTCTAGACAAGGCATCGGCAACAATGTTATCTTTACCACGCTTATGTTTGACAACATAGGGAAACGTTTCAATGAACTCAATCCATTTAGCATGTCGACGGTTCAGCTTGCCTTGACTTTTAAGATATTTCAAAGCTTCATGATCAGAATGGATTACAAATTCTTTAGGTAACAAGTAATGTTGCCAAACTTCCAAAACACGAACTAAGGCATAAAGCTCTTTGTCATAAACCAAGTAATTCAGATGTGGACCATTTAACTTTTCAGAAAAGTAGGCAACAGGTTTACCTTCTTGCAGCAGTACACCTCCTATGCCAATACCACTTGCATCACATTCGACCTCAAATGTCTTACCAAAATTAGGAAGTTGTAGCAGCGGTGCTTCACAAAGCTTTGTTTTTTGCTCATTGAAGGCTTGGTCTTGTTCATCTCCCCACTTGAATGGAACATCCTTCTTTGTCAAATTATTGAGGGGTGCAGCGATCATGCTGAAATCTTTAACAAAACGCCTGTAAAAACCTGCAAGACCATGAAAGCTTCGAACTTGGCTCACATTTACCGGTGTAGGCCAATCCTTTATTGCTTTAACCTTCTCTTCATCAACCTGAATACCATCTGCGGAAACAACAAAGCCAAGGAAAACAACACGGTCTGTGCAAAAGGTGCACTTAGCAATGTTGCCATACAATTTCTCTTCCCTCAAAACAGCAAGTACTTGATGGATATGATCAAGATGTTCATCAAATGATTTGCTATAGATCAGAATATCATCAAAATAAACAACAACAAACTTGCCAATGAAAGCTCGTAAAACATGATTCATTAAGCGCATAAAAGTTGAAGGAGCATTTGTCAAGCCAAATGGCATCACAAGCCATTCATAGAGACCAAATTTAGTTTTAAACGCTGTTTTCCATTCATCACCAAGTTTCATGCGGATTTGATGATAACCACTACGCAAATCTATTTTGGTGAAAATGATAGAACCACTCAATTCATCTAACATGTCATCAAGTCGTGGAATGGGATGGCGATATCGAACAGTTATAGCATTGATAGCACGACAATCAACACACATACGCCAAGAGCCATCTTTCTTTAGGACTAAAAGAACGGGAACTGCACATGGTGATAAGGATTCACGAACATACCCTTTGTCCAAAAGCTCTTTTACCTGTCGCTGAATTTCCTTTGTTTCTTCAGGATTGGTGCGGTAGGCTGGACGATTTGGAAGCGAAGCACCTGGTACCAAATCAATTTGATGCTCAATTCCACGGAGTGGAGGAAGTCCAGCTGGTATCTCATCAGGAAAAACATCTTCGAAGTCCTGTAAGAGATCAAGAACAACACTAGGCAGCGATGAAGGTAAATCGTGAGTTGAAAGTAGGACCTCCTTGTGCAAGAGCACAAAGAATGGGGTTGTGGTGTTTCTCACTTCTCTCAAATCACTCTTGCTCACAAAGAGACACTCAGTGTGGCGTGGCTGTTTAGGATTGGCATGAGGCTTTATGTGGCTGGATGGGTTAGAACTCTCTCCCTTACTTGGGTTGGGGGTCTCACTCAATTTTCTTTTGTCTGATTCCTCTCTTTTCTTGCGAGCCATATCTGAAGTATGTATCTCCTCTGGAGATAATGGAACAAGAACCACCTTCTTGTCATTGTGAATGAAAGTGTATTTGTTAGACCGTCCAAAATGCACTGAGTCCACATCAAATTGCCAGGGCCGACCAAGCAGCAAATGGCATGCTTGCATGGGGACAATATCACAATCCACCTCTCCATGATAATCACCAATGGAAAATGACAAACGAATCATGGCTGAAACCTTAACTGTCCCGGAATTATTCAACCATTGCATATGGTACGGATGTGGATGGCGACGTGGCTGCAAACCAAGCTTCTCAACAAGCAAAGCACTAACAATATTATTGCAGCTCCCACCATCTATGATGAAACGGCACACTTGGCCTTGTACTTTGCATCGGGACTGAAATAAATTATGGCATTGTCCTTGTTCAGCAGCAACAAACTGAGTGGAAAGAACTCTCCTAACCACCAAAGAAGGAGATGGTGTATTCATTGTAGAAGGCTCGAAATCAGGAAAATCAGCAAGCAACTCATCAAAATCAGCACTAGTAATCTCGTCAGAAGATGGAGAAATAACATCTTGTAACATGTCATTGTGAGCAAAAGTTGGAATAGGTTGAATTGCTAAACAATTCAGACCTAGCTCAAATGTACCATCCTCTGCTGAATACTCACAAGTGTCAAGATTAAAATCTGAAAATACATTGGTAAGCTCATCCTCCTCTTCACTTTGTGAATCATAAGAACCATCAGCAAGGGCAATAATAGTACGACGATTGGGACATTCAGCTTGTTTATGCCCATGACCACCACACTTAAAACACTCAATCTTGCTTGTCTTGCGTTGGGTGGCTGCAGTAGAAGAAGTGGGCTGATTTGAACTCACAGCTTTACCTTTCGTATCCAATTGTTTGGAAGAAGGTGGAATGGATCTATTTGTTCCACGAGATGAGGATTTGGGCGTTGCAGCTCCTTGCTGTTGGAATTGAGGAGTGACATCCCCTTGCTGTTGGGAATGACGCCATGAAGCATTGTATTTGTAAGACGTAGCAACTTGTCGTTCAGCCCTCTTTGCAAAATGAACCAACTCAGTGAGACAAGTGTAATTTGTCATATCCACTTTATCAGCAATGGGTTTATTGAGGCCAACCAGAAACCGAGCCATTGTTGATTCCTCATCCTCAGTTATCCCTGTACGAAGTAAGCACATTTCCAATTCCTGAAAATATTCATCAACACTGCGAGTACCTTGCACAAGACGTTTCAGTTTCAAATGTAGATCACGAGAATAATATGCAGGAACAAAACGACGTCTCATTTCCCTCTTCATGTCTTCCCAAGTTATACGATCATGCCCAACTCTTTGATATTCAGTACGGACCTGATTCCACCAAGTTATGGCATAACCTTTAAACTCAATGGCTGCAAGCTTTGCCTTCTTTTCAGCAGGGTATTCATACAAATCAAATAGTTGCTCCACTTTGGTTTCCCATTCAAAGTAATCATCAGCATTCTCCTTGCCGCTGAATGGAGGAATGGACACTTTAACCTTGCCCAAACCATCATCATTGTGACGTCGTTCATGATGACGTCGACGGTGATCACCATAACGACCACGGGCTCCAAAACGGCCAAAGTTATCACCACCATGATCATCATATGCACCACGGCGACCATAAGGATCACCTCCATGTTCAGCACTATAATTTGAAAATGTTTCAGCATCAAGATCAGGAGGATGCCCAACAGGAACACGTCGTGCACGACCAAAACCAGCAGCAAATCCTCGGCCACGGCCACCTGCAAAGTTATCAAAACCAGCAGCGAATCCTCGGCCACGACCACCACCACCGCCACCGGCATGTTGATCATCATCCTCAATGTGTTCATCATCATGAGGTGGATGCTCCCCATGTTGCTGCTGTAGTGATCGTTGAAGCGCTTGCATCCCTTGCATCAATTGTTGCATTTGTGCACGCACTTCCTGAATTTCTTGTGCAGACACAGTGTGAGAAGGGGAATCTTCATTTCCTGCCATGTTAGTAACAAAGAGAGAGAGTAATAGGACAAAATATATGTGGAATCACTCCCTCACCACTTACAAAACAAGTTCTTTCTCTCCCTGAAAAGAGCAAGAACCGGGGCTGCAATTTGTAGTGGAAGAGTGATTGTAACAGCAACGATGGTGCAACAACTCACGGTGCGTTTTAAGTGGAGCTTGGTGGGGTAATATGTAAGTGGAATGCGCTGATAAATGTAGTTATGCAAAACTGAATAATAATCCAAGAACACAAGTCTAAGTTGCTGAATATAAAGGAAAAGATGCACAAAGAAAGGAACACGATGTAGGAAGTGGATAGATGAACACCAATTGCACCAAACGAAACTTGTTGCTGCCCAAACCCCTTTTTGGTGTGCTGAACACAATTCTCTTTTATTTCTTTTCTTTCCTTTTCTTTTTTTTTGAACAAGAACTCGTTGTTTTCAGTCCTTCTTTTGACCAATATACATCTTTTCTTTTAAGATTTGTGACAACACAGCAAAACTTTCAACTGAGGGGCGCACAAGGATCAACCAAGATGGATAGTGCAGCACAAAAACAAGAAACTCGGAAGGGGAATATGTGGCGGGTAGAAAACAAGGGTGGGACGGGTGGGTATTTTTTTTTGTTATATATATGCAGCAAGCAAAGACGATCAGATCAAGGATGGGATGGAACAAAGATAACAGCTAGAACAATGAGGGGAAAAAATTCAGCAACTAGACAAATCTTAAAGGATTAAAACTCGATAAAGCAAACTACAAAATCAGTAGCACGTATGAATTTGGGCTGTAGGTTTTCTTTTTGGCTATTAGTGGACAGTAGGTATATAAAATCTATCCTACCAGAAACAAGAACAATCCTACTGAGGAAACGGAGGCTGTGATACCAGATGATATGCTCACGTCTAGGCAGCACGTGTAGCAATTTGTTGTGGCCCGATCTTCTCGTAGGATCTGCGAACTTGATAAATTGTCGCTGCGTGACCTGGTGAAGAGGCAGCGCACCGCGAGGCTGTCCACGCGACGAACTACCGAGACAATCACCCTTCCACGTAACAACGTAACAGCCCACGCAATCACGCCCTATAGACGTGAAGGCACGAACTGGGTGAACCGCAGTTCGGCGTTCTACAACTCCCTCAGGAATCGAAAGAACAAATGTTGCAAGCCTCTCAAGACTCACGCATAAACAAAACTCCACGAGTTTGTGTATCTGAATTCAATAAAATAAGATCTGACTTTTCATTGTCTAGTACAAGATATATATAGAGATAGGGGCGTTCAGTTTTGAGTAAATGGCTGCATGCGCATGCTCTAGTGGATTTCGTGGCTGGTTCGCGCGTCGTTTCAGCTTCTGGCAGCAGTTACTAAAATGAGCATAACTCCTTATTAGGATATCCAAATAATGAACCGTTTGATGGACTGGAAAGTAGACTTGAAGACGCTTCCATCCACTTATTGAACACCATCTAACTCCTTGTATTCTGTCCACAGTGATGCTTGGAATTCGTACCATGTGTCAGTCATCTAGCTTCTGGTTGCATTCCCATGCTAAGGTGACGAACCTCCATTTTATTCATGCACACCATAGGCTTCTTGGTTCAGATGTCCAGAGGCTTGAATCCATCTTGATCCCATGCTGGTTCATACACTCCATCATTCCTAAGGACATTGAAACAAGAACTCAAAAGCATAGGCTCATTCAACATAGACTGATTATTAAACATAAGGTTAGCGTTCACCTGAGAATGAATTTCCTTCTGCAATTGTTTAGCTCTACTCCTTGTAATTGGACCAGCTATATCAAGTGGAGTTTCATTTGAAGATGAGTGAATGGTAGGCATGTCCTCATTACTAGATGGTTGTTGAAGCCACCCAAACCGTTGGCGATGCAGATCCAGGAGCCAAAGATGAAGGTTGTGCCCTCGTTGAGCACAGCGCTCGTGAAGTTGAAAGATGCCATCGAATTCTCCGGTGGATGCTCGATGAACACCCCTACCTGCAGCGCTAGCTATCGGTGTTCTACCACCACGCCCACCGAGGAATACCCCCAAGGTGGTGATTTTGTAGTTAGGGTGTTGCCGAGATCAGGAACTCAAAGATGCAAAGGAACGCAAGGTTTTAGACAGGTTCGGGTCGCTGAGAGCGTAATACCCTATGTCCTGTGTGGTTTGTATTGCCTTTAATGATGATTGTCTCTGAGGGGGTCCCTGTCCGCCCTTATATAGTCTAGGGGGACAGGTTTACATAGAAGTCCTTGTCGGGTACAAGCCTAGGAGTCCTACCCGAGTACTTGTCGAGTAGTTTCCTACCGTGTCCAACTAGTTTCACTACTGTATGAGTAATCCTACTGCATTACGAGTAGTTACAACAGATGTAGGGCGTGGGCCATATCCCATCCTGTATCCTAGGAGAAGTGTGCCATGTGGACAGTCCCGTGTGCTCAGGTCTTACATACGATACTCCCGATCCGCGGGAGTGTCGTGAAGGCTGGCCTGGGGTGGAGCCTGGCCTTGAGGCCTTGCATCATGTTGGTTGCGAGGTTGGCGAGTAGATTGTTGTACTTCTTGTTCAGCGTTGCTACGCACGGACTGGTGGCCCTTGCTGCGCTGGCAACTGTCGTTCCTCTAGTTCTCGGAGCCTCCTCCGGGGGGTGCGACTGATCAGCGCAATGTCACCATGGCCCTTAGACCTCGAGGGCAAGTTCTGAGTGGAAGACACTGGATGTTGCCCATCAAGTTGCACGTGCGCGCGCTGGATTAGATACTGCAGCCTTTGTATCTGGGGGTTGGTTGGTAATTGTTGGGCTAGGAGCGCTACTTCTGCAATGGCGCCAATCGGTGTACGATACTCCCGATCCGCGGCTACTGCAAAAGTGTTGTTGAGGCTCCTTTGGTACATTGGATTGCAAGCGCAATTTTCCATGTTCCGCCTGTGCTGGGCGCGCTTGGCGTTCTTCAACCACCGAATCCTTCTGTGCTCCTCGTTCTCATCCTAGGGGGCGTCCGCCGTAGGCTCGTCGGCAGACACGTCCGCGAGTGGTTTGTTGTTGTACTGGTGACCCGGCTCGTCATCATCCGGGTTGCGAAGGGAGGCAATGTAGACTTGATGATCCAGCGAGTTGTTAGCCGTATGGCTATACTCGAGTAGCTTTGTGCTATCATCTCCCTCTTCCGCGATGGGAGAGAGAGGTTTGCCCTCCTGGAAGGACAGTTCTTGCGTGAAGGCCACAATGCGGGAGTCGTAGTCGAGTAGTTCAGAGGGCTCTAAGCCCTTCCAATACACGAAACGGCCTTGTAGCGTAGATGTTATGGTTAAACCCAGATGATTGCCCAAAATTGATTCGGGGTAGTCATCGGGTTGCAAGTGGTTTTTAAAAGCGGGGGCCCCCAACAAGCGGTGGCTCCCTCGTCTCCGAGTCCTTCTGGCTCTAGCTTGAAGGTGTAGTACTAAACGACGAGTACTCTTCATTGGAGTCCGAGTAGTTGTCAAAAACGGGGGGCCCTCGACAGGCGGTGGCTCCCACGTCCTTGAGCTTGAGCAGAAGATCTAAGTCCTCCTCCAAGTCGGAGAGGGACTTGGATTGTGTTGTCCCCTCAGATCGGTTTGAGTCCGATCCGACTAGTTCTGGTGCAGCACGAGTGGAAGTCGCATCAAAAACGGACATCTTTTCGATCGGCAGGACCAGATCGGGGAGCAGCAACTTGTCGAGGTTGTCGATGAACTCATTGAGGTCACGGTGTCGAGTTGGTGTAGAGGCCTCCGGCTTCTTGAAGTCAACTAGGTGGCTGTTGAAGCCATCCAAGCCGTTGGCGATGTAGATCCAGGAGCAAAAGACAAAAGTTGTGTCCTCGTCGAGCATGGCGCTAGTGAAGTTGAAAGACGCCATCGAGTTCTCCGGTGGATGCTCGATGAACACCCCTACCTGGCGCGCCAGCTATCGGTGTTTTACCGCTACGCCCACCGAGAACTGAGGTGGTGAGTTTGTAGGTAGGGAGTCGCCGAGATCAAGAATTTGAAGGTGCAAGGACCACAAAGTTTAGATAGGTTCGGGCCGTCGAGAGCGTAATACCCTACGTCCTGTGTGGTTTGTATTGCCTTAGGTGGTGATCGGGTGATCTTCTATTTGGAGGGGGTCTCTGTCCACCCTTATATAGTTTGGGGGGACAAGGTTATATGGAAGTCCCAGTCGGATACGAGCCCAGGAGTCCTACCTGAGTAGTTTTTGGGTAGTTTCTTACTGTCTCCAACTAGTTTTACTACTGTATGAGTAGTTCTACTATGCTACGAGTAGTTACAACTGGTGTAGGGCGTGGGCCATGCTCCACCCCTTATCCTGTAAGACATAGGCCATGTGCACAGTCCCGTGGGCCCGGGTCTGACACTTCGTTGTCTCTCCTCCCCCTCTTTCATCCACATCATAAAAAATTATATGTGGATATGCATGAACAACCTATAAGACCAATGACATATAGCAATATACATGCCCTTAGTAGTGGTAATGTTAACGTAATTAGAAAGCAGTGCTATTTTACAATTTAAGGGATTGCAACATTTGTTTGGTTCATCACATGTAATAGGATTAAATACCACCCGCAAGATTTTAAAGGCGGGAGGAGACGCATAGGAAGGTGAGGCAGCTGGTGGCAGCGTTGGAGAGGTTCAAGTTGAAGGAGGCGGTGAGGACGGAGTTGGCCGTGGAGACGGTGGGCGGGATGGGGACATGGAGCGCGATGAGCGTGGCGCCGAGGAGGTCGGAGGTGGAGGCGTCGGAGCCGTTGCCGAAGAGCGTGGAGACATAGGCCGGTTGGAAGCGGATGGCGTTGCAGGCTAGGAGGATGGCGAGCGACGCCGAGCTGAGGGATGCCGCTGCCGCTGCCAGCAGCGGGGGACAGGGTGCCATGGTGGTGGTGGCGGGAGGAGAGAGAGGAGGGGAGATGGATGAGGAGGACTAGGAGGGGGAGGAGGCGGGCTGGAGGGGGAGGCGTTGTTGATGGTTGAATGGCTTATGCATGGGCGCGTGACTGGGAGGGAGGAGCGGAGTCGCCACTGGACTGTACGGCGCACTCGTCGATGTGAATTCACGAAGATTGAAGTGCGCTGTAATGAGATTGCATAACGCAGGGTAAGGTGCAGTATCGACTTTACACAATGCCGTATCGGATCACGGTGCGAATCATTTACATGCTAACCCGACCAAACATATCTAATAAAATCCGATGGCGCCGTAAATCGTTTACGGGGCAAAATAGCCAACCAAACACCACCTAAGAATGCTAAGTTAGCAAAATAGAATAAAATTCTTTTATAATGCATAGTATTTCATCTTTACTATTTCATATGCGCTCATAGCACTTAATTCTATGACTCGTGAAGAGTTTGTTTAGAGATGGTTTTATCTAGATGAAACTGGTTCATTCTTTGTTGTTTACTGATTTTGTTACATCATTAAAAAAATCTCAAAGATATACAATTTAATGAGACTGAAACTCCTATTAAGGGTGTTATAAATTAGAAATGTATGAAAGTATTAGATGTTCAGGTCATGGTAACAAAATCTACATAATCTAATTAAAATGTTTCAAGGTTTCTGGTTTCAGGAAAATTGTTAAAGTTTAACATCTCATGTAAAAAAGAAAAATTTAAAGTTTCAAGCGAGTTCACTAATATTTGTAAAATCCTTTTAATGTTTGATGCTAATTCAGGTTTGTAAAATATAACTCGCAAAATTTTCAGGAGAAAATTTCTAGTACTTTCGAGTGAAATAGGCTAACGATTTTAGCAGTTTTTACACCTGCAATAGGCTCTCGATAGGCCTTTGCTTGACATGCTTGAAGAGGCAAAGCGATCATCAATGCTTCCCATCTTTGGTATTTGGTAATTGCAAACTATTGATCAACAAGGCGAGGATTTGGATCACCCGAGTTTGGACCAAATTTACCGTTGAAAAATAGACTTAGAAGAAATAATGTGGTTTCGAAGGGCTCAACGGAATTTGGGGCACGTTGCCAACAATTATCTTACAAAAAAATTTGTTAACACCAGCAAATTTTGGACAACAGCTGGTTTATCACCAAGTTTGCATGAGGTACGAAATTTTGGCAAGGGCAGCAAAAAAAAGAACTGCAATCGACCAAAACTAGCTGAGCGAGCACTATATTTTGAAGTCCCTAATAGGTTCCGGGTGAATATTGATGAACCATGTCCGATTTTTAAGTCGTTTGAATTTTTCAATAAGATTATATTTGAATATATTTTTAACAAAAGAAAACATGACAAATATAGCTTACATGTCACAAGAGCAACTCCAACAGACTTTGTATCCCTAATGAGTTAGCTAAAAAAGGAGAAATTTTAGCAAAAATCGGATCCAACAGACTCTGTATTTTGCTCGTCTAGCTATTCTGCACGGTATTTCCTTCCCCTCGCTAGGCAAATAAACCGAACCTATTCCGCTCGCCATCTCCCTCTTTCCGCCTCCTGCGCAGGTCCCGCGGCCTGCTCCCCCCGCGCTGCCCCAACCATCCCACGTCGTCGCCGCCCCCGCCGTCCCGCGCCAGCCCCGCCCTCCCGCCATCGTCATGAGCCGCTGGTCTCTCCCTCACGCCGGCGCCCCTCCCTCCCTTCGCTGGCTGTCGCCGCCGCTGCCCCTCCTCCTTCGGCGAGGGCTGCCGCTGGTCCTCCTTCGGCGAGGTAGAGGCGACTTGTGGACAGGGCAAAGGATGGAGGAGGGTCACTGACGAGTAGGGTCGGATAGAGTTAAAATTTGGAGAGACCGTTGGTTCCCCCACCTTTGAGAAGCTTTTTATTTTTTATCTCTTCATTTAGCTAGAATTTTTACCTAATCTGTTGGAGTTGCTCTTAGTTTTAGACTTTTCTGAGATTGCAAATCGAACACTAATTCTTCTCATCTTCTAGTATTGGCTACGCGTTTTCCGCGGCTTAAGCCTAGCGAAATGAAGTTGGCCTTTGGGCCTTTCTACCCGCGCAATATAATAGGATTTTGGAGACATTGGACATCTAAAAGAATAAATATTATTCTTGTTCAGGGTCATTGCAACTTGGCTGTAGGCTTCAAGTTCAGCAAAACTTTTTGGTTTAATAGCTTGCATAGTAAAGAACATCTGAGGTCACTACAAGAATATCAAAATGCACGGAGTTCTCTCAAGAGAGAAGAGGTAAGCACGCAACCGCTAAAAACACTTTTTGGTTTAATAGCCTGTATAGTAAAGAACATCTGAGAACAGGCAGCATGTAAAGTGCCTGTGCCGTCGAAAGCCACCCTCAGCCTGAAATCAAAATGACAAAAGAGACAGCCACGCAAGCCAGAATCTTCAGCAGACTTTATGTAACAACTGACTACCGATGGATTCTACCAAGGTTTCCAGCGAGCAAAATGATATTAGGCCATTACATCTTCAGTTTCCACCCTTGAGTTTCACCTGACAAACTTGGAAGAACAGTGGTCTTCTCCAATCCCAAAATGCTCATATTTGGCAATGGGCTTCCCTCTACTGTTGAACAGGTATATGGACACGTCAGTGCAGCTGTAAAATGACTTTCTACTTCCTTCCGTTGCTCGAAAAGAGTTTCTGCCCTCCACCATTCTTCCAAGCACCTCGAACAGGCAACCCCATCTTTGGGCCTTGTGATTCTCTTTCAGGTCGTTCAGGACTCGCACTAGGACGACTTAAATCAAGTGTGGCTAATGAGTTGTCACCTAAACGAGCTCTGAGAAACTTTGATGTCTTCTTTGGTTGCTTATTACTGCTGCTAGTGCCTCCTCCTTTGCCAGCATTATCTTTGGCAACAGAAGCTTTTGAATTGAAACCAGTATCACTGTCAAGACTAGATGAAGATCCAGCTGATAGTTGGACCCCCTTGGAAGGTCGATACCCATCCTTTGACAACACCTCAGCCTCTCCTTCCTGAGCCTGGTGGTTTGATTGAAGCCTTCTTACAGTGTCCAGAAAGTTATCGGCTAGTGCATCTTTCACATCTTTAGCAGCACCGCTTTCCACAACAGGAGCTTTTCCCTTACCCTTCTTTTTACGGCTGGCCTCTTGTGAGCTGGTTCCACCTCCACCATTTTCTTGAGGGCTTTTAAACCGTATGTTCGTATAATATGCATCAGCAAGTTCCCTCTTCTTTTGAGGATCCGGTAATAGCCTAGCCATTTCAGGAACAAGGTGCGAGAGTCCAAACTGCTCGACATATGAAAGATACTCTGAAGTATCTATGATACCTTGACGGTATTCACCAGCAATCTCTTTGAATGCAGAGTACCTGTCCTCATCCATTCCCAGAGCAGAACGCATTCTTTCAACAAGAGATTTGTTTGCAGCACGAACATCCTCAGCAACAGGCAAAGCTTGGCTACCTTGAGGCGGTTCTTGACTTCTATTTCTACCATAAGCTGTACTTGATGACGCTTGGCCAGAGGAGCCACCAGACACAAGATTAGGAGTGGAAACAGAATGCTTCATCTTGTTTGGAGCAACAGGATTCCACGCCGAGTTACTGGAGGCAGCTGGCATGAACCCATTTTCTCTTGTTGCTTGAGTTTCAATTCGAAGCTGAGAAGATCCAGGCAGGAGTAGTCCCTGATCAGGTGTAGGCCATGTCTGGGTGGAACTAGGGAGCAATTCAGGATTCTCAGAAGGCCGAGGCCGAGCCGTATGAAGTACTTTCACGGGGCCCTTGCTACGCTGTTGAAGCCTTGCTGCAAGTGTGCTCTTGGCTAGACTTTGTAGCCCCTGTTGTGCTGAAGCAGGACCCCTGTTGTTACTAGACCCAGGCAAAGGAGGGAATAATGACTCATCCCCCAACCTTGCAGCGCCTCTTACACTCTGATTGAGAGCAAGAGCATATCTGGATTGCTGCTCTGACAATGAAGGAAATGAGGTTTCATCAGGAACAGAGTCAACTCTAGTATCAGGAATATCTAGGTCTGAAAGAGGTGGAAAGGACAACTGTTCAAGTACTCGTCCAGTCCTTGAACCAACTTCTGCTCCTCCAGAGCTAGAACCAACACTTAAGGACTGCAAAGACCCTGAAACATTCTCAACACGGCCCACATGGCCATTGTCAGTGGTTGCACGGCCATTCTGCCCAGATGATGAGATATAACTCTCAGTTCCATCATGGTGAGCAGTACGCCCCCTACCTCCGCCACGCCGTTGGTCTTGCTCATTTCTGCGATATATAAAACTGGTAGGTATCTGAAAGAGACAAATTAGAAAACTTAGCCCAAACAAAATAAAGTAACAATGTTGTACTGAGTCTTTTACTAATAATAAGACAGATACATTGGATAGGGAAACCACAAAAGGAAACAAAAATGCTATAACCAAATTCACACCTGAAGAGCAGCATTCCTCTGAGCACGAGACATCCGCCCACCATGCTCCATTGCATTATGTCTCTGTTGAAAGACACTGCTCATCAGCAAGAAACGAAAAAAGAACATAGGCACATGCATTTAATGTGCTGATAAATATTAGCAAATCAAACTCATACAACTTGCCTTGAGCTCCGCCTCACTCGGGAAGACAACAAACTTCTTTGCCAAACATGTTTCATCTTCACAGAGGAAATGATCTTTCCGAAAATGCAACTAAATTAAATTGAAAGAGCATTATGAGAATGCAGTTATAATCACTTTCCAAAGGGCTGTAATGCAATGCGCCTCAGTCAGGGCACAATTAGAAGAAAATTTGCTACATAGACATAGGATAACAGATACACCCCTAAATAGATAATCTCTGGTACAACATACCTCAAGGTCGTCATAGTTCTGGAAATAGTCATACTGCCCAGGATGCTGCCTGTAAACATCACAAACACATCAAGTAAAATGTTGGCTAAGCTTAGCTAAGGACAAAGGTTGCAGTATACCGTTGACATATGTGGCAAGAATAGTGTTCTCTGGACATATGTGTGTATAGCTCATTATCTCCATAAAATGAACTTTTGCAGAACTCACACATCGGGTGCCCAGCAAAACCACTACGCTCTACCTCAGAGCCATCCACTTCAGAGTCACCAGTTTTCATATGCTGAGTTAACTGGGACCTTGAATAAAGCTTTTGCTCACAAATGAACACCTACAAAACAGCACATACAAAGTATTTCAATATATAATCAAGTCTATAAAAAATTGTCATTTTGTATTTGAAAATCTATTGCAGCAATCACAGTAAGTCAAATTTAGAGTACAGTTATAAATCCAAAGTTTTAAAATTTAGACCATAGAACAATAATGCCTAACAAATATTTTTAATAAACACTCATATGACAGTGAATAAAGCAACACAAGGGAGGTAGATAAACAAAGATAATATAAGATTAAAGATCGAACAACAGTATGTATAGTACTAAATACACCATCGGATAGTTTATTGACCCAAGACCCACATAACCAATGCATAGCACAATGTCAACCATGTCAACTATAAATTGTAAAGAATAAAAAGGTTTAATGACATTTGAAATCTGATAAAAAAATAGGCTCTTCATTTCGACAGTCTCCAGCAGGTTGAGATGTCTGAAAATGACAACCTCAAATCAATGCACAAAGTATCTGCACAGCATTAATATAAACAGCAATATTTTCCAATTCAACATACATTTCTGTAGATTTCACCAAGACATAACAGTTCAACAGGTAAGTTATAGCATAGGTACCATCATCATATGTGGATAGAGAAGATAAACAATACTGCACTGCACATACAAAATGAAGGGACCTAGAAAAGAAAACCTTATGTGTGAAACATGGGACAAGGGAAAATCAGCTAGACCATTCCAAAATATGACCTATAGTTTCATGTTAAATTTGTCAGCATAACCCATGAAATCAACTCAGTAAGAGTTGATGACACAAGAAGAACACAATTCAGTGCCCATTCCTAACACACAACAATAAGCAAAGTATAGTTCGTCAAGTATTTCACCTTCCTCCCCTCCAAGCAAAGATTGCACATGTGCAACCTATGCACATGGAACAAATGTCCCTTCAGTTGATCTATGCTCCTGAACTTACTTCTGCGCTTTGCTTGAGCAGCAAGAGCAACCTGATCCTCTGCATTGTCACAAACACTACAAGAAAGCCGACACATTGCTCGTATCATCTTGTAGTGTTCCGCGTCATCAAAGTATGCCTGTGTATCCTCATGGTACCAGAAATCCCCTGCCTTGCCCTCGTTTACCCCAGTGGGAAACACAGAGAAATCATTGACCACTCTCGTGTATTCACCCAAGGCCTGTGAAATGGGAAGATAAAAAATAATTATATTCGCATGGATACTACTAATATTTAATCTTATTGTTTCTTAAAAGGAAAATATTAGTTTCAAAACAGTATTTGGACATTTCTAAGTGTTCTTTGGTAACGTACAGTTTCCTGTGAATCAAATTGTGCAAAATGCTGGATATACAGATAGAAGCTCACAACTCACATCAGTTTCTTGTTGGTCACATTTGATACCCACATATTAGAGGTGCAGTACAGGATTAGTTTCACACAAATTCAAAAGTTGAGAGAAATGTCTGTCAGCCATACTAATTTCAGAAAACAGTAGCCTTAACAATGCAGAACACATGAAAGTTCAAAATTAACTTCACCAGGGCAGCATGGTCCACTATGATTCTAGTCAAATTTACAAAGTGAAAATAGGAAAGGCAACTAACAGTTCACTACCAATATCCCTACAGGATAAACAAATTCATCAAATTAGAAGTACACAAAATAACAGAAAAAGATATTTCATCTATTCATAATCTGAATCAGGAATAACTGTGGTTAACTAAGAAAATACACTCATTGGTGAAATTTACCATAGAAAAAGTTTTCTTTGCATAAATAGTATTATAAACCCTAGCAGGCTAGCAAGTCATTCTGTTCACACAAGTGTAACAGAAAAAAATGTAGAATTTCAGCACTGGCACCCTCAAAACCAAAAATACCTATTAGCAAAATCTATAACAATTCAATTACTTGGCTTACCAATCATCTGATAAACCAAAATTACAGTGATAAACTGATGCTTGCATCCTTCCCAGTGAGCAGTCACACTAAGACCGGTTCAAAGCCACGAACATCCAATCACTACATCATACGAAGACCTAAGCTGACTACATCGGGCTACAGGAAACCAAAATCCTCGTATGTTTAGCTCTATTACCTAAACTAAACCATGATGCGAACAGCGGAACAAGACCAATTACGCATCTAGCTCCTCTAGCAAGGACCAATCTGGCAGCCCAACCGAAACCCTAGACGACCCCAAGATCAAGCGGCGCAACCACACCACCACACCACGGATCAGGAACTCTGGAACTGGTCCGGAGGGCGAGAGCAAATCCTAGAGGGACGAACCTTGGTGACGAAGACGGAGGGGCAGACGGTCTTGCAGATGCAGCACTTCTTGTCGTCCATGACGAAGCGGAGGCGGACGACGCAGGTGGAGCACACATCGCGGTGCCCGCACGGCCCGTAGGCCACCCACTCCAGCGTTTCCGCGCACACCGCGCAGGAGTCGTCCATGGTCGGCGAGGCGGCGGAGATCGGTCCCGGCGGCGGCGGGGGAGAGGAAGGGGAGAAGGTTCGAGAGGGCGAGGGGCGGTTTGGTTTCTTTTTCTTGTTTTTTTTTTCCTTTCCCTCGCTCACGACTTTTGGAGTTCCGGCTTTGCGCACGGGGCAGGAGGGCTCGCTCCGCCCGGTTGCCTCGGCCTCGTTGGCTTTTATCGTGCAAAAATGGGAGCTACGAAGACCAAATGGGGTCGATGCTTCTTGGACGCTTCGAATACCTTGAGACCCAAGTTTTATGAGGCTCGTTGAAAAAAGGGAAAAAGAAAACGTTTGTTTTAGGCTACTTGCCATTCAGAAGAGCAGTAACATACTCCACTGAATCCATATTTTTAAATTTAATTGATAAAAATTGTAAGGGCTCAAACACCAAGAAGACAGCTTCAATGACAAAACTAAACTATCATCATTCCTAGTTTATTGATCGTTTTAGCAAATCTAGTCATAGATTTTGCTATATATATTATGTCTATACATAGTAAAATTTATGTTTTTTGATTTGCCAATTGACCTACAATTTAAAACGGAGAGAGTAGTTTTGAAATTAGAATTATTGCTCAATACAAATGCAAATATGCATGGACTAAGAAAAATTGTCTCCTTTGATATTAAAATAAAATATGCGTTAACAACATAACACATAGAAAATCTCAACATGACAACAATAAAAATTAGTAAATAAAACCATCACGCGCAACAACCCTCGCTGGTATTTTGTCATGTATATTTTTAGAATTAGAATACCCTTCACTCCACAGAAATATCTCAGTCAAGCTTTTTCAGCATGAATAAGCTATAGGGTTGAGAATGTTTGGGTTGGTCTGCACATACCCAGTATTTCTTTCTACCTGGCTGATCTATGCAGCAGGTCTACTTGCTCGACGCAGTAGGTCTCAGCAAGGAGCCGGGGCAAGTGCCCAAGCTCACCGGGCCTTGGGTCGGCTCCTGGTTATTCCTTGAATATACATACGATTATATATCACTTCATTTCTAGCTGCACATAGTACAAGATCACATAGTTACATGGACTAGATGGGATGTGAGGATTCCAGCCCCTGATCTAGGAATGAGTCATCCTGATCTTATTTGGTTAGGAGGGATGGAATGATCCTTATTCTTTGTTTTTTTTATCTCATGCATGTTCTATGTTTGGCTGGAAGGATGGAGATGGTTGTTGTTAACACTGTAGCATTAACAGCCGTGGGATCCACTCTGACATCCCATGAATTTGGAAAGTAATTAATACCCTAGTGACCACTGAAAAGAATTAGGATTTGTTAGGGAAAAAGAAGTGCATGTGATGATTTCTTCAAACTTTGGTCAAAGTTGAGCAGAATTCATCCAAATTTGAGAATTTGAAAATTTGAAAGTGCCAAGTTGTGAAAGGGATGCAAAATAGTAGTAAAGACCATGAGAAGGTCAAATGAGTAAAATAACTTCAAATCCTAGCCAAAAGGATTGAATTTGGATCAAATTCATGTGATAAGAGATGTGGCCAAGTAGCCATCTTTGGGACTTCAAATTTAAAATATTTTTAAACAGTGAAAATTTGGCCAAAATGAAAGTTGTAGTATGAATCTTGTACTACAACATGGAAGGAGGTTTGAAAAAGGGTTTGGATGTTGTTGATGCGAAAACTCGATCTGATGATGATTCCTCGTGCGCAACACACTAGCCTGGAGAGATCTGCTTAACTCCAGTGCAGGTTCTTAACTCCAGTGCAGGTTCTTAGCTTCTTGAGATTCGGGGCGTTCGAGTCAGTTTGTTTATTCAATTGATAAGGTGTGTAATAATATAGTATTGACCAGTTAATAAAATCACAAAGATGAGCCGATATAACACTTGGACAAATAATATATATGAAGATCTGTTGACTAGATGATAGAATTGAAGTATATAGAGCCAACGACCAATAGCCGATGCAATAATTAAGCATTTAGGTGCCCATTGACAGGCAAATAGAATCAACAAACTGAGTGATCGCCGAACAAATAAATCATCATAAATAAGACCAGCAAGCTGATGACAATTAATCTAGCGTCACCACCAGTCGGATCGGACCTAACCAAAGACAGCGCTGGCAGCAGGACGGTAGACTTAAAAGTCACTAGCCGATGAATGTAAATGCGATGAGATAAAAGCTCGGTAAGGGCTTAGTAAAGACCAAGGCAAGAAATTATCAGCTAATGAGAACTAATCTGATGGCTTTCATTAATAAAATCAATCTTTTGCTAGTAGCTAAGCAACAGATTGAATAAATATAAGCTAATAGATCTAAACAAGGTCAAGATAATTGTGATTCTTTTAGATCTAGCAAGATATCAAACAATGCAGCCTTATAAAACATGATAGGAGTCGAAAACTGGTAGATGAACTAGATGAAGTTATAGCGATGCGTCGGTAATCAAAGCCTAGAGCACCTGAGGATGGCAATGCTTGCAAGCGAACCAAAGATCAAGGCGATGTAGCCCTATTCACTGAAGAAGACGCCAAATAGCTACATTACTCCTACTCCTAGGGTTTGACGTTGAGCCAAGAGGAAAATTGTATTGATATGTTGATCGAGAGATAGATTACAAGCTCTGGTCGTCTATATTTATACTCTAAACAAAAAGAATCCTAATTGGTTACAACCAATTAACCATCACAAACTTGTTAAACAAGAAAATCTAAAAGAAAATATTAAGATACATTTTCTTTTTTAAGTCCTTGCTAATAAAGTTTCCATGATCGATTTGTACGTGTCCTGATAGAACCCGCTTAGATTTGTTCCTATTCTTTCGATAAGAGTGGGGGGTAATTCGATTTGAAGGAGGATCGATGTTGCGCTGCCCGACTACAACACCACAAGGGGATGCGCCTTAGCGACAGTTACACCGCCTTCGATTTGTGTTATTCTTGCTATGCCAAGAACAACCTTGAACCTGCAAGCAAATCGAAGAACATCAAAAACAAGTGGACAAAAAAACAGTATACAGACCTTGCCCAAAGGATGAATCTAATACACACGAAGTTGTGGTTCTGAAACAAGTAAAACAAGTGGTCTAGCTGACACACGCGTTCACAAGGAAGTAGCAGCAGCTAACTTACATCTAAACGAAACCTAAGTCTCAAATGGTGGTTGCTACTTCTATTTATAGGGAGGATGCTACCAGGACATGCTGGATGAGCCATCCAAACCTGTCGAAGGAAATCTCCAGTCGGGTGGCGGAACGCACCTGCCTAATCCTAGTCTAGGATGAGTTTGGTGGAGACCTAGGAGCGCTTGATCAGAGGGTGGATGAACACGGAAAAGGCATAGGGATTTAGAGTGGTTCGGGCTGCCGGAGCGTAATACCCTATGTCCACTTGTGTGTTGTATTGCTTGAGAAAGTCTATCTGAACCTTATTCGACCTTCTCAGAACCTAAGAGGGCTTGTGTTCTAACGAGTGCACTCTCCCTTTTATAGACTAAGGGGAGTGCACACACTGTGCGGGGCCCCGACAGGTGGGCCCGGCGACTGGAGCCTGTAATACGAGAGATATGGAGATCTTCCTCTCCAGCTCTTCCCTGTAGTCCTCTCGATCGAGAAGTTGATATGCGTATCTATAGCCATGATATGGTCATGTGCCGCCTTACCGGCACAACACCTACTGTCAGCGTTACGCACAGTGGAAGTCGTGCTGTCGCTGTTGGGTCAGTACCCTCTGACAGGCGAAGAGGCCGCGCTGACCCGCCGCGCCGTTGCCTCCGCGCACACTGTCATAGTGCACGCCTCAGCTCTCCTGCAGCAAACCATCATCACCCCTTGCTCACGCGTGTGGCACCGTGAGTTGACTGCACGCCTCCTGCCCATGTACAGTGCACAGTGATGCGACGCGCCGCGTTGGAAACAGGCGGGCTTACCGTGGTGTCAGCACACCTGCCCAGTGTGGCAGTGGACAGGCCATGCCCTGTCTTGGGCGCGTGGCAGGGTTGGCCCCGCAGTCGCCTCCTCAGCAGCTTGAGGCGGCACATGGCATCCCCGGACCCCTTCCCAGGGAAAAGGGAGGTCCGGGCCCCCGAGGCCAGTCCGGGTGGACAGGCCCGTAGGGGTCTGGCCCCCACACGTGGCGGCACCGGACCCCCCAGGTGGTCCGGGCCCGTGGAGGCCATACCAGAGCACCCTGCCCTTATGAGTACGTGGAGACGCCAGGCCTATAAGGGCACGGGGAAGGTCCGGGGACCATGATCCCAGCTGCAGGCCCGGACCGTACACCTCGCCACCCGGAAGGCAAGGGTGAGGTCATGGATAATCTTGCGCCCATCTGGTTGGACATACCGTCAGAGGACTTACTAACAGGCGAGGCCTGCGGAAAGGCAGATCTCCTCACAGCGGACTACTACGACCTTCTGGTTGTTGAACAGCTCCTTGGCGATGATCGAGGAAAGGCGGCAGAGCATGTGGTGGTGCGCATCCACCACGATGCGCTTGGTGCCCATGCCAGAGCTGGACACCCTAGCAGGAGGTACCCCTGTCCGTATGTATCGACAGAGGCCCCCGGGCCCACCTCGGGAGAGGAACGAACCTGTAGGTGGGGCCATATCCCAGCGTTGCGCCGGGTAGACAACTTGCACCCGTTGTGAAGGAGCAGGAAAGTCCTTTCCCCCTCGGCGGTGTCCCCGGGGGGCCCGTCCCCCGCCCGCGCTCCGCACGCCAGACGGTTTAGGTTCTTGTCTTATTCGAGCTCGTCCCGCGGCTCTGGCGGTTCGGATTCCGCCTTTTCCCCTACCTCCAGCGGCCGCTTCTTCGACTGGCGAGCCTGGGCCCACCGATCATAGAGGGTGAGAGACGGGGGCCTGGTGTAGGCAACCCTTCGGCTTCTCCTCGGTCGCCGTGGAGTTTGAAGAGGTGAGCAGCTTTACTTAAAAGCGGGTGCCGCAGAGATCGGCTACCTTTACGCTCTTGCCTTCTCCAGATGCCGCAGCGCCCTTTCGTCTCCGCACGCACATTTGCGATCTGCTTTTTGCGCTCAGCATTTCTTCCTCCTCCGCCTCCTTTCGATTCGAGCCTTCGCAAAGTAGCAACCACCGCCATGTCTCTGCTTCGCACCCCCCCCCCCCCCGCTTCCAGCGTGAGAGCCAGCTCGACTCGATGAGCCGTCTCCTGGGGTGGACCATGCCGGAGCTCACCGGGAAGATCCGAGCAGGCTCCATTCCCCTCAACGACCTAGACGCTGGGGAATTCGTCCTCTTCAACTCGTACACCATGTGCGGGCTGATGCTACCGATCTCTTCCTTCTTCCTCCTGCTCTTGGAGGAGTTCGGCCTTCAGCTTCAGCACCTCACCCCCCACTCCATCCTCCTCGTGGCCGTCTTCGCCCACTTCATGGAGATGTTTGTGGGGGTCCGTCCCTGCATCGCCGTCTTCAGGTATTTGTATGCCCTGGTCGGGTCAGGGAGGAGCAAGCACGAGATCGGTGCCTACTACTTCTAGCTCCGACAAGGGATGGCCGGCTCCTACATTAGCGCCTTCTCCAGCGCCAAGTGGGAGGACTGGCATGACGGCTAGGTCATCGCCACGACCGACGCCAACGACCGCCTGGAGCTGCTGACGGAAGGACCCCTCAGTGATCGCAGCACCTGAAAGGCCAAGCAGGAGTTGCCGGAGGAGCTCGACCCGGTCCTAAGCCGGGTCAAAACTCTGGCGAGGTGCGGCCTGACGTCCATGATGGTGCTGGGTGATTTCCTGAGGCGTCGCATTGCTCCCCTGCAGCAGCGGTCCAGGATGGCCTGCATGTACATGGGGTCGAACGACTGCTGCAGGATCATGCGCGGGCCCGGCACATATCTGACTCGCGCGGAGCTGGAGGCTTCAGTCCGGGCGATGACCAGCGAGACATACACCCCGGAGTCCCTGGTGCTCCCGAAGGAAATCAAGGCCCTGTGCGAGGACCAGGCAATGCGGTCGGCGGTCCTGGCGTCGATGCCCACCCTTGACGAGGGCGGCCTGGCGGTCCGGCAGGTGGGAGGTGACCCCAATCGTGGGATCCGGATCCCCGGCACCTCGCCCGACCGCCAGCAACACACCGACCAGGGTCCCGGCGGGCCCAGCCACGGAGGTCCGGCCCCTGCCGGGAAGGGTAAAGGGAAGGAACGGAGCCGGAGCACCGCCACAAGCACAATATGGGCGCCACCCTGACCCAGAGAGACGACGAGGCGTGGGGAGCGGCCACCACCCGGAGTAGCCAAGAGGAGGGGTCCAGGTCACGGAGACTCCAGCGCGGCGACGGGTCCTTCATGGGGGAGCCGGCCCCCCAAGCGCCAGAGGACGGCGGAGCCGGAGGGGCAGGGCAGCAGCCAGGCTCCGCCACCACCGTCGCAGCACCCGCACCCGCCGGGGAGGCCGGAGGAGGCGCGGCGGTCTTCACTACAGCAACAACCTCCACCGCCGCAGCCAACACCGCAGCACCAGGCGACGCCGTCAGCACCACTACAGCCAGGGCCACAGGCCCCGCCCTCGCCGCCGAGAGCACCCTCGGCCGGGGGGGGGGGGGAGCGGGGGGCACCAGACGACCGGGGAATCTTCCGCGAGAAAGGAGGATCCCCGATCACCCAGGGAGATTGGGTCTGGCCTGACTTCGAGTAAGCAGCTTACTCATGATTTTCTTTGTTCCATTTAATTTCTGGGTCCTAAACTCGTTGGTGTGTGCCAGGGCCCTCTTTCCAGACACATCCTCTGTGCCTGTTGGTGATTCACTGGTCGGGGGGTCCGGCACCCAGCCAGTTCCATCTCCACCTGCTGGGAAGTCGGCGACAGCACCAGCAAGGCCACCGTCCCCGCCAGCACCGGTAGGGTCCGGACCCGGAGGTCCAGAGCCCGAGGCCACACCTCGGGAGGCCGAAGCCACACCCTAGGAGGAGGCAGCTACCCTGGAGATCGAGGAGGTCCCCAGCTCCGACCCACAACCTGTGCAGGAGGATGAACCGGAGGTGGTGTACGGGAGGCACCTCCTCCCGAAGCCAGTGAAGGTTCCACTCTCCCGCCTCATGGCCAAGAGCCAACGGGTGATGGTGGAGATCGAGGAGGGCCTCCGGCTGGAGTGGGAGGAGCTGGAGGCAGAGAACCACCGACTCTCCGACTGGGAACGCCGCCTGGGGGAGCGCATCAAGACGGTCACCTCCCGCTACGCCGAGGAGTGAGCCCACCTCGAGCAGGAGCGCGACGAACTGCAGGTGCAGATGCGCAGGACCCTCGACCGGGAGGCGGTGGTCGCCCGACGGGAGAAGGCGGCCGCCCAGCGGGAGAAGGTGATGATCGAGCAGGAGCTCGCGATAGAGGAGAGGACGAAGGCTGCTCTCGACCTGACCAACCACGCCAAAGCTATGTTGAAGTTGATCGAAGAGCAGCGTGCTACCCTCTAGGAACAGGAGGTGGCTGTGGCGGAGGAGAAAGCCAGTCTCGCCGCCCACCGGGAAGAGCTGGCGACCCGGACCCAGGGGCTCAAGGAGCGGGAGACAGCCCTCCAGGTGAGGGAGACGGCGTTCCAGGAGAGGGAAGCCAAGGTGGAGGAACTCCTGGCGGAGCAGAGCGCCGGGATCAATCGGGTTGTGAGGTGGGTTGGTGAAACGAACTCCTCCCTGGATGCCCTTGGGATTAGTCCCATCCAGGTCACCGAAGCCCCTCCTTCGCTTGGCACCATTCTCCCGGTGCTGGACTCCACCGCCGAGCGGCTGCTACGCATGGAGTCCGCCATCCTCGACTGCCTGGAGACCGAAGGGCGAGTGGTTGCTCGGGCGACGGCGAAGTACATTCTTACCTGCTTCCGGAGCCACGACCCCGCTATTCCGCTGACTCAAATCCTGGTTGGCCCCATTCGAGCAAGGCGGTGGCCGCACGGGAAGGAGTGCAAGAGGCGGTTGACATCATGGTGTCCCACATCGAGCGCCGCCCCGGACTTGTAAGGAGAAGGGATCCCCCCAGACCACCAGAACAATAGGAGTAGCTCCTCTCTTTTTTTTATGTAATGTAATGTAATGTAATGCTTTGTACATAATGAGTAATGTATTTGCTTCGCAAGAAACAAGACTTAGCCATTTTATGTATCTATTTGTGAGAATACTTAGCTGTTTTTCCGATTGCCGATTCTGTCATGTGCCTTCAGGCTTGCCGAGGTCCTTTGGCCCCCTAGGAGGTAGTCGTGATGAATTGGGACTAGCTACCATTAAACCGAGGTCCTGCACATAACTTAGAATCGTTGCTTAGCAATCTTTCCCATGGGGTCCGGACTTCGCCGGTGAGGGTCCATTGGGTTGCATAGCGGATCAGAGCACCAGGACCTAGGTTCAAGGATTGAAGGGGGCCGGGTTTCCGGGTCCGTGGTTCGAGGTACTACGGTGCTTATCCTAGGGGGGCAGGGCGTGTAGGCTTAGGGTACAGAACCAGGCTAAGCGGCTACACAACTCTGGACCCCAGCAAAGGACAAGCACGTTTCCATGAAGCCAGATTCTAGAAAGCCGGTCCCTTCCCTCCTGTGAATCAGAGGTCCTGGGGCTGAGACGCAACGTAGCAACTCAAAGTAGGCCTCGGGCACATCATGGGAATAAGGGACCACGTGGGGGTTAGCGAAGTAAGAAACAAGGGAAAAACAGAATCGCATAAGCCTTAAAGACATACTGAGAACAAATTCTTCCATAATAAATTGGCATAGACAGAGTGTGCGATGTACGCCAGGGACCGAGTTTACGGGGACGGACCTCCACCGACCTGGTCCGCACAGGGATGCTACCAATTACAAAGGAAAGAATTTTCTCTCAGCTAGGCCCCTAAGGGTAGAACTTACGGTGGTGATCAATATTCCACAGGTTGGGTAGCTGCATGCCTTCCTCCGTAGCCAAACGAACAGATCCAGGTCGGCACACCTTCATTACCTTGAAGGGACCCTCCCAACTGGGGGAGAGTTTGTGTAGCCCTTCTAGGTTCAGGATTCGCCTTAGGACTAGGTCCCTAACCCGGAGCTCTCTACTATGCACGAACCGTTGATGGTAACGCCGGTGCGCTTGGTTGTACCATGCATTTCAGACTGCTGCTCACCATCTTCGCTCGTCGACGAGGTCTACATCTTGACGACGCTGCTGCTCCTGCAAATGCTCATTGAAAGCTTGGACTCGTAGCAAGCCCATGGTGATCTCCGGGGAAAGGCATGCTTCGGCCCCATAGACCAGGAAAAAAGGGATCTCCCCAATCGCCCGGCTGGGTGTGGTCTAGTTCCCCCACAGCACACTTGGAAGTTGGTCAACCCACTTTGCGCCATGTTTCTCAAGATCGTTGTAGGTCCGGATCTTGAGCCCTCTAAGGATCTCAGCATTAGCCCGCTCGACTTGGCCATTGCTCCTGGGATGCGCCACGGAGGCGAAACAGAGCTGGATACCAATATCTTCGCAGTACTCTTGGAAGTATTGGTTTATGAACTGAGTCCCGTTGTCAGTGATAATCCGGTTCGGGATCCCGAACCGACATACAACTGACTCGAGGAAGGTGGTCGCTGATGCCCTGGTAATGTTGACCACAGGGGTTGCTTCCGGCCACTTGGTGAACTTGTCGATGGCGACGTAGAGGTACCGGTACTCGCCGATGGCCCTAGGGAAAGGTCCCAAGATATCCAATCCCCATGCAGCGAAGGGCCAAGAGGGTGGAATCATCTGCAGTGCATGAGCTGGAGTGTGTATCTGTTTTGCATGGAACTGGCATGCTTTGCAGGACCTTACCAGCTCAGCTGCATCCTGGAGCGCTGTCGGCCAATAAAAAACAATCCGAAAGGCCTTACCGACCAGTGTGCGGGATGAAGAATGACTTCCGCACTCGCCTCCATGGATCTTTACGAGCAAGTCGCAGCCCTCTTCTCGGGTGTTGCACCGCATGAGGATGCTGTTGGCGCCACGGCGATAGAGATCCCCTTCTACCACCGTGTATCGCTTAGCCAACCACACTATGCGCTCAGTGAATGCCTGGTCTTCAAGAAGGAAATTATCTTTCAGGTAGTCCCGGATCTTGGAGATCCATGCATCGGGACCTTCCTGAGAAACTAGGTGCGGCTCCCTGAGGTCTTCGGGACCCTCGAGGGTGCACACAACCCTTGGCGGTTTCCATGGATGGAGCGCCGCCGGGACCGCTAGCTTCGAGGTGCTAGTTCGACCCCCATCACCCAGACTGGCAGGCTGGGTGGAAGGCTTCAGCAGACGTCTTTGGAAAACGCTCTCTGGCACGGGTGCTTGAGTCGATGCCTTCGCGGAGAGTGCATCCGCCACTGAGTTGCTCTCGCGTGGAACGTGTTGCAGTTCCAGCACATCCATGTCCTTCTCCAGCTTCCTCACGTGGATGAGGTAAGCTACGAGCTGGGGATTGTTGCAGCAACACTCGCCCTGGACCTGCCTGATGACGAGTTGAGAGTCCCCTTTGACCAGAAGCTCCCGGACCCCCAGGGACAGGGCCACCATGAGTCCGAAGATTAAGGCCTCATACTCCGCCATGTTGTTGGTGGTCTCAAAGTCGAGGAGCACCATATACTTCACTTGCTCGCTGTGTGGGTTGATGAGGACCACGTCAGCCCCTGCCTTCTTGTTGCATGCGGACCCGTCGAAGAAGAGCGTCCAGTGGGGTCCGGTGAACACCGGAGCCCTAGCTTCTGGAGGTGGGGGGTCCGACCCATGGTCCGGACCCCCTAGGATGCTTGGTGCTGGTGTCCACTCCGCAACAAAGTCAGCGAGGACCTGGCTCTTGATAGCATGGCGTGGCTGGAAGTCGAGTCGAAATCTAGCAAGCTCTGCTGCCCACTTGGTGATATTGCCCGTGGCGTTGGAATTGTGGAGTATGTCCCTCAGAGGATAGGAGGTCACCACCACAATCTTATGTGCCTGGAAATAATGACGGAGCTTCCGGGATGCAATGAGTATAGCATAAAGGAGCTTATGCGTCTCAGGATACCTGGCCTTTGCTTCATGAAGGACCTCGCTAACGTAGTAGACTGGCTTTTGGATAGTCTTGACTTTGCCAGCCAGACTGGGTCCTTCTGTTTGAGCTGGGGACACACCGGACCCCAGGTCACCTGATTCTTCTTCGGGTCTGGACCAGGCCGAGCCCTCCGAAGCAGGGTCGGTTGTCACACTGGTGGAGGCCGGATCTCCACCTCCTACAGGGGGGACCACGGAGGCCCCCTGCAAGAGTTGCTCGGACTTCTCATCGACCAGCACCATGCTGATCACTTCAGTCGTTGCTGCAAGGTAAAGAAACAGTGTCTCACCTGGGTCCGGTGCTACCAGGACCGGCAGGGAGGTGAGGTACTGCTTCATCTCCTGGAAGGCTTGCTCTGCCTCATCAGTCCATGTGAATGGACCGGACCCTCTCATCAGCTTGAAGAAGGGAAGGGCCCTCTCTGCCAGCCTCCAGATGAAGAGGCTAAGGGCTACAAGGGACCCCGTCAACCTTTGCACGTCCTTGAGACGCGCAGGGGGTCTCATTGCCTCGATTGCTCGGATCTTATCCGGGTTCGCCTCAATCCCCCGGTGTGACACCAGAAACCCAAGGAGCTTTCCCGCCGAAGACACATTACTCGAGGTTAAGCTTTGTGGAGGTCGCGCATAGCTTGTTGAAGACTTGAGCTAAATTTTCTAGAAGGGAATTCGACTCTCTAGTCTTCACAACGATGTCATCGACATACACCTCAACTGTATCTCTAACCAAATCACCTAAAGTGATGTTCATTGCACGAGCAAAGGTGGGTAGAGCATTAAGCAGTCCATATGGCATTACAATATAACAATAAAGACCATCCACTGTTACAAAAGCAGTATGCTTCCTATCATGTTTAGCCATTTTGGTTTGGTGAAAACCAGAATAGGCATCTATGAAGGAGAGCAAGTCACACCCGGAGGTAGAGTCTACAATTTGATCTATTCGAGAAAGTGGATAAGGGTCTTTTGGACATGCCTTATTAAGATTGGTGTAGTCAATGCACATCCAAAGCTTCCCATTATCCTTCGGGATGACGATCGGATTGGCCAACCACACTGGGTGGTAGACCTCTTCGATGAAGCCAGCCTGCAGCAGCTTGCGGACCTCTTCACGGATAAAGTTCTGCCACTCGATGGACTGCTTCCGTGGCTTTTGTCGCACTGGCCTTGCATCAGGGTGGATCTTCAGATGGTGCTCAATCAGCTCCCTAGGGATCCCGAGCATCTGTGACGGTTCCCAGGCGAACACGTCAACATTTGCCCGGAGGAAGGCGATGAGCGCGCTTTCCTATTTCCCTCCCAGGTTCTCGCCGATGCGGGTGGTCTAGGAGGCCTCCGCTCCGACCTGGATGGTCTTCATGGGAACATCATCCGTATCAGACGGACGGACCCTTGGCGCCTTGGTCAGCGCCTTGGCTCGAGAGGATGAGGGGTCAGACCCCTTTGCGCCAGCTGTCGGGGCAAGGCCTGCTGCCAGCGCATGCAGCTTCTCAACCGCCACCACGGCAGCAGTCCGGTCGCTTTACACGGTGAGGACGCCTGCCGAGGACGGCATCTTCAGGACCAAGTACCCGTAATGGACAACGGCCATGAATCGGTACAGAGTTGGTCTGCCAATGATGGCATTGAAGGGGAGGTTCACTTCTGCGACTTCGAACTGCATGTTCTCCATGCGGAAGTTCACCTCCGTCCTGAACGTGACCGGCAGGGAGATGGTCCCCACCGGGTAAATGGGATTTGGGCCCACTCCGGAGAATGGGCGCGACGGGGCCAACTTGGACTTTGAGATTTGCAGGTGCTTGAATGCTGCATAGCTGATGACGCTGAGGCCAGCGCCTCCGTCGATTAGCACGTGGTGGAGCCTGACATTGGCAATGGTGGGGGCGGTGACGAGTGGTAGCACCCCAGCCCCCGCCATATTCTCAGGGCAGTCGGACGGCCCGAAGGTGATGGTGGTGCTCTTCCACCTCCGGTGGGGCGCTGCCTTTGGCGTCCCCGGCTTCACCGAGAGAACCTCTCGGCGAAGGGCTTTGACATCCCGCCGGGAGACGAGCTCCGAACTGTCGCCATACATGATGTACAGCTTTTTGCGGCGCTCGTCGCCCCCAGACTTGGAGTCAAACTGGTGGAAGAGGCCCTTGAGGTCCTTGTTTGGGGTTCTGTACCCCAATTCCCTCTCCGTCGCAGCTGCATCAGCATCGGAGGCCTTCTCCTTGCCGGACTGCCGCGGCGGGGAGGAGCCTTTCTTGGAGGCTTGGTCGCGCCTCTTGCTAAGGCGCTCCGTGAGCTTCTAGATCTCACAGCACTCGGTGGCGCTATGGCGAGCCCCAGGATGAACAAGGCATGACCCGGGGTCAGTGCGCTGTTGACATGGGCGCTTGCCACGGGAGTTCTGGGCCCCGGGCGCTGCCGCGGCGGTGACCGGACCCCCAACTCGTGACTTGTCGAAGCCACGGTTCTTCTTATTCTTTTTCTTGCCGCTGCCAGGGGCTGCGACACTGGGCCCAAATATCGAAGGAAATCTCCAGCCGGGTGGCGGAATGCACCCGCCTAATCCTAGTCTAGGATGAGTTTGGGCGAGACCTAGGAGCACTTGATCAGAGGGCGGTTGTGGTTCTGAAACAAGTAAAACAAGTGGTCTAGCTGACACACGTGTTCACAAGGGAGTAGCAGCAGCTAACTTACATCTAAACAAAACCTAAGTCTCAAATGGTGGTTGCTACTTCTATTTATAGGGAGGCTGCTACCAGGACATGCTGGATGAGCCATCCAAACCTGTCGGAGGAAATCTCCAGTCGGGTGACAGAACGCACCCGCCTAATCCTAGTCTAGGATGAGTTTGGTGGAGACCTAGAGCGCTTGATCAGAGGGCAGATGAACACGGAAAAGGCACAGGGATTTAGAGTGGTTCGGGCTGTCGGAGCGTAATACCCTATGTCCACTTGTGTGTTGTATTGCTTGAGAAAGTCTATCTGAACCTTGTTCGACCTTCTCAGAACCTAAGAGCGCTTGTGTTCTAACGAGAGCACTCTCCCTTTTATAGACTAAGGGGAGTGCACACACTGTGCAGGGCCCCACACCTGCTGTTAGCATTACGCACAGTGGAAGTCGTGCTGTCGCTGTTGGGTCAGTACCCTCTGACAGGCGAAGGGGCCGCGCTGACCCGCCGCGCCGTCGCCTCCGCGCACACTGTCATAGTGCACACCTCAGCTCTCCTGCAGTAGACCATCATCACCCCTTGCTCACGCGCGTTGCACCGTGAGTTGACTGCACGCCTCTTGCCCATGCACAGTGCATAGTGATGCGACGCGCCGCCTTGGAAACAGGCGGGCTTACCGTGGTGTCAGCACACCTGCCCAGTGTGGCAGTGGATAGGCCATGCCCTGTCTTGGGCGCATGGTAGGGTTGGCCCCGTAGTCGCCTCCTCAGCAGCTTGAGGCGGCACGTGGCATCCCCGGACCCCTTCCCAGGGGAAAGGGAGGTCTGGGCCCCCGAGGCCAGTCTGGGTGGACAGGCCCGTAGGGGTCTGGCCCCCACACGTGGCAGCGCTGGACCCCCCTAGGCAGTCAGGGCCCGTGGAGGCCATACCAGAGCACCCTGCCCTTGTGGGTACGTGGAGACGCCGGGCCTATAAGGGCACGGGGAAGGTCAGAGGACCATGATCCCAGCTGCAGGCTCGGACCGTACACCTCGCCACCCGGAAGGCAAGGGCGAGGTCACGGATAATCTTGCGCCCATCTGGTTGGACATACCGTCAGAGGACTTACTGACAGGCGAGGCCCGTGGAGGGGCAGATCTCCTCACAGCGGACTACTACGACCTTCTGGTTGTTGAGCAGCTCCTTGGCGATGATCGAGAAAAGGCGGCCGAGCATGTGGTGGCGCGTGTCCACCATGATGCGCTTGGTGCCCATGCCAGAGCTGGACACCCTAGCAGGAGGTACTCCTGTCCGTATGTACCGACAAAACCCTAGGATGCTCCTCTGATGGGCTCTACTGAAAATAAGGCCCAAAGGCCTAACAACCGGGATTCTATTCAGCCTGGAGGTCCGGATGTTCTTTGGCTGATTTTGCTCAGCTCCGGATGAATCTAATGATGAGGTTGGATCCATCTAAATATAGACTTCAAGATCTATCCAACGAGTACTCATGGGCCTAAGAAACCTCCGGAGTGAAGTGTTATGGCCATCTTAATCTGGCGCTTCGTGTAGGTCCAAATGCGTGGTCCAAAAAGCTGGTCTGAACTAGCTGTTATCTGATCTTTCTCTAGGTTTGAATTTGCTGATCGCACCCTCACACTTGATTGGCTCTTCGCCCATATTTCTAAATATAAATAAACCATCATCATGATTTAGTAATGATGTTGTAGCATCTAATTCTGAGAACTATATGTTTGGACAGCTAGAAATGAGTTTATATGAGAATTAGGCATGTAAGCTCGACCTCTAGTTATGTGGCTTTGTTGTCCTTGCTGTCCCATAAGTATGGTTGTATCAGGAGTAGGGATGTCCACATCATTCTCTACTTTGTTGGGTTCGGACGAGCTCAGACAGAATGATGGAAATGGAACTCAAGCTGAACGTAATAATCTTAGAGTGACATAGTGAAAGGAGAACAAGCTGAACAAGTAAGAGAGTAATTGGCCAAAAATCCTCTCCTCCAAGCCCTAGGGGTCTATTTACAGGGAGGAGGAGACGATTGTTTATATTTATTCTATAGGTGGGTCAAATATTACAAGTAGGTCCCTAGAATTTACAAAGGAGTCCCTATTATCTACAAACAGGTCCTTGGACACTACAACTAAGTCCCTAGACCTCATAAATAAGCCTTTAGACCCTAACTTAGCGTCTTTTACACAAAAGGGGGTCCCTAGCCTTAGGTGATGGCCTAAGGCGCATAGCCAAAGGCGAATCTCCAACAGTAGCCCCTTAGCTACTCAGTCTTGGCTGGCACATCAAGACCGAGTAGCTGATCCTGTTAAAAGAGGCATATCCACGATCCGGACCCCGGTTGCAAGGAATGTCCTTTGCAACCTAGACATGTGCACCTCATTAAAAACTCCATCCCAAAAACCCAGTGGGTAAAATGGGCATGGAGAAAAGAGCACGCACATATTTTGATTTACACACACAAGCGCCCACTTTAGATCCTACATAGCTTCAATTTTGCAGGCAGCTTTGCTCTCGAGCTTCGATCAGGTAGTGGCTCATCTTTCGATGTAGTCAGAGTAGTCGTGGTTGAAGGTAGCCGCAACCAACAATGTAGTCAGAGAAGTCACAACCGAAGTTAGCCGCAACGTCTTCAGGTCTTTTCTCACGAGCACCAGATAAGACTCCGTCATCTAGGAAGGACTGGTCCTCCAGTACACCCCCAGCCCCTCTTGGCTGGTGTTCATGAGATAAGCTTCTTATGTGGTGGAAGTAGTCGACCTAGATGACATAAAAGTTGAAGTAATTGTAGTAGTGGTCGAAGGTTATGTAGTTGTCATGCACTCGAGCCGTTGAAAGTGATGATGAGCTGGTGAGCCCTTTGAGCCGAGGTAGCATCAAGAGAGACGTCAGAGGTGAAGCCGAAGGTCCCGGCAAGCCCCTCAAGCCGAAGTAGCAGCGAAGGAGACGTCGGAGGTGAAGCCAAAGGTCCCGGCGGGTCCCTCAAGCCAAAGTAGTGGCGAGGGTGATGTTGGAGGCAAACCCGAGGGTCCCAACGGCCCCCTAGAGCTGAAGTAGCAACGGGGAAGACGTCGGAGGTGAAGCTGAAGGTCCCGGCGAGCCCCTCAAGCTGAATTAGCAGCAAGGGAGACGTCGGAGGTGAAACCGAAGGTCCCGGTGAACCCCCCCCCCCAAGCTGAAGTAGCAGCGAGGGAGACGTCGAAGGTGAAGCTGAAGGTCCCGGTGAACCCCTCAAGCCGAAGTAGTGGTGGAGGCGAAGTCGTTGATGATGGCGAAGGTCACGTTGAGCCCCACAAGCCGAAGTAGTGGTGGCGTGAAACTTTGAGCGCCAGGCTTTATCGAATCTACAACTGTAACACCCTAATTTTCAAATTAGAAACCTAAATAAATTTTGCTAGATTTCTTTTAGGACCCATAAGGTTTTTATGCCAATATTTTGATTTTAGAGCATTTACCGTGAATTAATAGTAATTTACTTAACCATAAAAGGAAACATAAGGAAATGTAGGTTTTGTGCATTCCATGCCGCATTGCATTGTTTCATTGTTTGTCTTCCATTTGAATTTAAGTTTCAAATTTAAATTCAAATGCATTTGAATGCAATTCTTTTTCTTTCTCGTTTTCTATTTGGGTCCAACCCACTCTCTCTTTTTCTTTTTCCCTCTCTCTTTTTCCGCCTTGCGGCCCAGCCCAGCTAACTCTCTCTCTTTCTTACTTCCTCCCGCACGGCCCTGCCCAGCTTCTCCCCCTGGCCCAGCTAACCCGCGCGCCTTCCCTCTCCTCACGCAGACAGGCGGGGCCCACCCATCAAGGTTGTCCCCGACCACCAGCACGAGTCTGACTCTCTTGCTCCCAGGCCAAACTCGAGTCGAATCCGTAGTTGGAGTCATGTTTACGCGATTTCCCGACGGGCCGCCGCCGCGAAGCCTCGCCGCCGGTGCCCGCACTGCCGACCTGCAGCCGCCAGCCGTCCCACGCCGTTCGATCCAGATCCGACGGTCTAGATTAGATCTAGACCGCAGTGAAATAATCAATACCGGACAACCCTAGGTTATTTTGCACTTTAGCCCCTAAGTTCTATCGAAATCAACCCGCAGTCCACGACAGTTCAAAAGTATTCACGAATAGATCCTTTTTATTCTGTTTAGGCCCTTGTCCTTTTTTAAAATAGAACCCGCCATCCCTAGCCTCTCTATTTTGCAATCTAAACCCTAGATCTAAGGTTTAATTCTGTTCTAGCCCTCGGTTTCTTTGTTCGGAGCCCTTCTAGTTTCAAATCTTCTACAAATAAGCCCCAAGAATCATGTTTTGGTCATAACTTCTCCGTTTTAACTCCGTTTTCATCGATTCTCGGACTCACACGACCCTTGCGACATATACAGTAGCTTTATAATGTTGTTTTGCTCTGTTTATATTATTTGATGTACTGTTTCTTATTTATTGTATTGTTTATTTGAATGTACTTGTGTGTTACGATAGACGGTGCGCAGTTCGAGGGTCTGCAAGAGCAAAGCTTTGAGGACGTTCCTGAGCAGCAGCAGTTCTTTGATGAAGGCAAGTGGTCCTTGATCATACTCCAGTCCCAATAACTTTATATATGCATGCATGTGTCTAGAATATGATGGATCCCAAACTAAGGATGTGCCTAGTTTCTTTTGAACTTTCTTGATTAAACCTGGGTTATTATATTTATGTTGTAGCTATGCTAGTTGCTTTTACTTAGACTTTGGTTGGATAACCTGAAAATCATGCTACACTGGTTTACTCATGTTCTGGAATACTTTTATGGTGATAATTAAGATCATTGCATTAATTGGAACATGGAGAACCACCCAGGAAAACAGTGCAATCACAATACTACATGGCTCTAGTCTTGGCTAATTAATAAGAAATTTTAGCTTATGATAATCTTACCGAAAGGGCAAGAGGGGTTGCATCATCGGGGTAGACCTCGGCCCTCTTGAGGCTTTATGATATGTGGTCCTTGGCTAAGGCACTACCTCATTAGGGAGGGTTATGACCGCTTTAACTTGAAATCTTAGCGGATTGTCATAAGTTAGGGAATATTTGTAAAGGCCTCATAGTGAATCCCTACCACTCATCTTGGAAGTGTTTAAGGGCCTTGCAAACCCGGACATCAAGAGAAACATGAATCGTGGGTAAAGTGTACAACCTCTGCAGAGTAAAAACTGATATATCAGCCGTGCTCACAGTTAAGAGCGGCTTGGACCCTCACATGATAATTGAACTTAAAGATGATCTAAATTGAGGTTCTTTGTTCATAATGTTGTTATCTTATCTCTTTTATTTATTTAAGGATTGGTATATACTTACATTTAGTTAATGTTTGCCAAATAAAACTTGATCAACTAAAAATGCTTATCGCAGTCAAACCATGTCAGCTTATCCTTGATTTAGGCCTTACGTGTCATATAATTTACTCCACTTGCTGAGTACCAACCATAAGTGTACTCACACTTTCTTTATTAAAACCAATGTTGCTCAGAATAAGATAATTATTCGGAGTTCCCTAAAAATTTTGAAGAGTACTAGGCGTATGTCTCCCAATCATCTGCCTGTGAAGATGAAGTCCGCTGCTAGTTATAAACGTTTACTTATTCGTTTAAGATTAAGACTTTCGGTCATGTAATAAAGTAATATGATACTCTCTTTCGTTATGATATTATTTCGGATATACACTTGTATTGTCTATCATATGTGTGGAACTTGATCCTGGCACACATATGAGATGCATTCGGTTCCCTTTTTAAAACCGGGTGTGACAACAACTTAAGTGAAGTTGATTTGACGATTTGTACCTGAAAAGGTGATGTATTTTCAACGAGTATAGAATGGTGCGGCAACCATTTCTCAAAGTTGTCCATAAACATGAGTTGTATAATTGATATCCTTTTGAAGGTGTCCTTGGACACGAGTTGCAAGAGTAAATTTGCGGGTCATCACCCAACTTCTCTTTTGCGAGGTATTCGTCCTTACGTGCAGGAAGCAATACTCGACTTCATTATGGAGGTCACGAGCCTCTTAGCTCCTCGGAGCTATTCCTTTCTTTGCCATGCATGAATATGATGTGTTCATGCGATGAGATGATTTGATGTATGCTTTTGATGCATATGAATGGAATGAATGCATTTGCATAAATACAGCCGAAGGTTTTTTGGCCTCTGGTTACTTTCGAACCATGAGAGTCCTTTGGCTTTTGAGTGCGCGTTGCACTTTAGTTTTTGAGCCGAAGGTGTTTTGGCTTGGTTACCCTTCGGTTCAACAACCCCTTGGCTTACTAGTGCTTGTTGCACTTTCATTTTTTAAGCCGAAGGTATTTTGGCTTAAATACCCTTAGGTCCGATTGCCCCTTGGCTTTCTAGTGCTTATTGCACATTTGCTTTTGAGCCGATGGTGTTTTGGCTTCCGTACCTTAGGTTCGGCAGTGTGGCAGAACCGCCCGAATTAATCCGGCTTAAATGTGCTAACCATCACCATAGAGGCCATTCGGGCTAACATGCACTTAAAATAGAGTAAAACGACAGTTTGTCGGGTAACATCCCGATGCAACCACTGGAATTTCGATTGAAACAATGCATACATACAACGCACACGAAGTTAAGCCCAGATATTACAACAATCCATAAATTTTACATCACAGAGTTCAACAAGAATTATTACTACAAATCAAGTTCAAAAATATTCATAGACAAGTACTTTCAGAGTTTATTAGTGCAGCGGAAAAAATGATAGTTCTAATGACGATACAAGAACATGACATCATTCAACGTTATTATCGTTGGCCTGGGACACATCCCATTCCACCGACCAACCAGAAGGAAGAGTACACGGCCAAGTTAAACTAGCAACCATATCCTCAAAGGTCTCACCTTAAAACAAAGCCATAAGCAAGACTGAGTATACTAATACTCAGCAAGGCTTACCCAACAAGTGGTATATACTTAGCCGACTCCTAGACATGCAAGACTTTTGGCTGAGGGTTGTTTTTGCCAAAAAGCATATAAGGGTGAGTCCTTACTTTCAAGTTTTAGCATCAAGTTCTAGTTGATTAACCCTTCTAGGTAAGCAACTATCCAATCACGCATGGTGCAAATAATTAATTGAGCATCCAACCATATTAATCATCATCATTGTTCCTCTTCTTACTGTATGTGGTAAAATGGTCAAGCAGTCTCAATGGCCATAAGAAACGAACGATTCAAATCGAATTTCTTAACCTTGTAAGGGGAAACCTAAACACACATCACGTGGTTACTCACAGAGTCACACGTGCAACGTTTTCCCCTTATTCCCGTTTCATGGAACAGGGCCACCGTCCTCGAGTACAGAGGTCCACGAACCACGGAACGACGCTGGGCCGTGGCTGCTCTTGCACTCCCCATGTGCCCATGGGAACGATGTCAAGATGATGAGAGGTATGTTCCAGTCCCGGTTCAATCAGGTACTTAAGCTTACCGATTACCATATTCTCGGCATGTTGTTAGCACGTTCAAAAACTTAACCACCACTACCACACACCGCGACCTTAGTATTTTCGCTAAATAGATGGGGTCTCAATCATCAACAGGAATATCGTAATATAGCCCCGTCCGTCGATCTTATGATTCCAACATAAGTGAAACAAGCAACTCCTATATCTCGCGAGTGACAGAAAATCACTCGACTTTTACCGGAGTCCTATTAGCATGGAAATCTAGTGACCGACATAGGCTAGTGTTTATATCATTGGTACTAGGATCATGCAACTAGGGTTTCAATCAACTCCTACAAACTTAATGCATAATAGCATATAAAAATAAAAGTTGCATAAGTTTAAAAAAATAGGGGTTATGCTTCGGGACTTGCCTTCCTGAGCAAAACTAGCCTTGGGCTCTTCCGAACTTTGGTTCGGGTCTTTGATGACTTCAGTTAGATTGATATGAGCTTCATGATGCTCACTTTTGGGCTCCGGCACCAGCTTGTCGGTTCCGTCCATGAGAGTCGCCGATTCTATATGAATGCATATATATGAGTTGTTTTAATGGTACAAGATAAATAACTATTTCATTGTAAAGTTGTAATTCAATAACACTCAAGTTAAGTTGTAAAGCACTTCATTTTCTTAAACTTTTCCAATATGATAATCTACTCAAAGGTAGTCTCTGGTTAAAATTTCTTATTTTTCTAAGCACCAGAACTAGTTACTTTGATTTAATGTAGTATTTCTTAACTAAAAACATATGAGCAAGTTAGACAGAAGTAAAAAGTTCCAAACTTTGTTCATAGCATTTATGCATCAAGGTTACTCTGCTGTAAAAGTTTCAACCCTAAGATATCAGTAAAATAGCATGAAAAAATAGCTCTAGCAAAATAGCACATCAAACAAGATCCAACAAAAACTACTCGTAGGGGCTTGTTTTGTCCTTGAGATTTTTTCACAAGTCTTAACAAGAAGAGAGTATCTTACAGTCCAAAAATCATCCACTGTACTATTTAAAAATCATACATTTATGGGCTATTTAAAATAAGATTAATTTTAGATCAAGTTATAGTTTGTAACTGATCGTCCTTCTTATCAAAAGTTGTAGGATTCATCAAGAGGGTCACAACTAATTTTAGTTTGTATTTTTTATTTTGCTATGATTTTAGATTGATTTTACATTTGACAGCCTCTTGAAAACAAAAGTACTCAAGTTCTCGCAGATAGGTCTCTGGATCTAGCAGAAAGGACCCTAAAAAGAACTTGGCGATTGCAATGTAGTTCCTAGGTGGGGCTGGGTGTGCACTTAGCGTACTTTTCCTAGGATAAGGGATAGGAAATGGCCCATGCCCTACATCTATTGTAACTACTCGTAGTGTAGTAGGACTACTCATACAGTAGTAAAACTAGTCGGACACAATAGGAAACTACCCAAGAAGTACTCGGGTAGGACTCCTGGGCTTGTACCCGACTAGGATTTCCATGTAAACCTATCCCTCCAGATTATATAAGGGCAGACAAGGACCCCTCCAAACGGGGAATCACCTAGGAGATCACCCGATCACCACCTAAGGAAATACAAACCACACAAGACGTAGGGTATTACGCTCTCGATGGCCCAAACCTGTCTAAACCTTGTGTTCCTTGCACCTTTGAGTTCCTGATCTCGGCGACACCCTACCTACAAACTTACCACCTCGGGGGTATCCCTCAGTGGGAGTGGCAGTAAAACACTGGCAGTTGGCGCGCCAGGTAGGGGTGTTCAACGAGCATCCACTGTAGAACTCGATGGCATCTCCTAGCTTCACCAGCACCGTGCTCGACGAGGGTACAACTTTCATCTTTGGCTCTTGGATCTGCATTGCCAATGGCTTGGGTGGCTTCAACAGCCACCTAGTCCACTCCAGGAAGCCGGAGGCCTCTACATCGACTCGAAGCAGCAACCTCGACGAGTTGCTGCTCGCCAATCTACCTAGGCAGATCGAAAGGACGTTCATTTTCGACGCGACTTCAACTCGTGCTACACCAGGACTACTCGGATCAGATTCAAACCAATCTGAGGAGGCTTCGCGATCCAAGTCTCTCTCCTACTTGGAGGAGGACTTCGATCGTCTCTTCAAGATTTGAGACGAGGGAGCCACCGCGCGTTGGGAGCCCCCGTTCTCTACTACGACTCAGACTCAAATAGAGAATACCCGTTAACTACAAGTTCAAGCCGAGGAGGACTCGAGGACGGGGGAGCCACCACTTGTCGGGAGGCCCCAGTTCTCAACAACTACTCGCAACCTGACGATTTACTCCGAGTCATTTTCGGGTAATCACCCGGGTTTGACCATAACATCTATGCTGCAAGGCCATTTCATATACTGGAAGTAGGGCTGGAAAAAAAGCTCACGGCTCGAAGCTCGGCTCGGGCTCGGCTCGGCTCGGAGCGGCTCGCGAGCTTAGAACGAGCCGAGCCGAGCCTCTTTTCTCGGCTCGCTAAAACGCCGAGCCGAGCCGAGCCGGCTCGCTCCGGCTCGCGAGCCGGCTCGCGAGCTGAGGCCAAACCAATGAAAGCCTGCGTGTAGCTGTTTATGATGCTCTTTATGCATTTTTTTCTTGCTGTTAAACATTTAAGAGTTAGAAGTAAGTTAAACTAAGAGAATCTTGCTGTGGTCCTGTTAAAACCTTGCTGAGTTGCTGTTATGAATGCTTCTTATTGAAACCTTGCTGTTTTCTCCAAAACTTGATCTGTAATGCAATACTAGTTGTGGCTCGCGAGCCGGCTCGAGCCGGCTCGCGAGCCGATAACGAGCCGAGCCGAGCCTCTTCCACCAGCTCGTGAAATTACCGAGCCGAGCCAGGCTCGGCTCGCTAGATGACCGAGCCAAGGCGAGCCGAGCCGAGCCTGGCTCGGCTCAGCTCGTTTCCAGCCCTAACTGGAAGGGTCTAGAGCCCTCCGAGTTACTCGAATTCGACTCCTACCTTGTGGCACAATCCACCCTTTGGCGTATCGACCCTAGGGAGTTGGAAGATTTTGACTACTTCACTCAACTTCATCTCGCATCACAACATCGATGCGCTGCAGCGAGGACCTTGACTACTCGACTCGCGCCGCAGTCACGACTGCTTCGACAAATTGGCAGCGCCAACGACAACTTCAACAACTCATCTCGACTAGAAACTAGTCAGGAATGAGCCGCAAACTACTCGGCGACAAGCACCACACGGTCAAAAACTAGTCAGAATCAGCTCCAACTAGTTGGCTCCATCGACAAATTGCACATGGATCAAAATCGGTTTGAGGCGGTTCAACCAAGGAGTTTCCGCATTGGAAGAGGATTTGGATCATCTACCACCACTCAAAGAAGGAGAAGCCACCGTGTGTCGGGGGGCTATTTTTTCTGACAGCTGCTCGGATTCAGCTACTCATGTGACCCGTGGTCTGGTAAGGGGATCAGATTGGTCACGCAGGTTTGGGTAGCGGAAGGGCATGAAACCCTCCAGGTCTCTCAAATCAAGTCCACCATGATTCACGTTGACGAGGACTGTGAAGACCTAGAGCGGGTCCAGCTAGACGACTATGATGACTACCTCCTTGATCCACTCGGTGAAGACGTGGATGTAACAATGGATAGTGAATCCTCATCCAACATCAAGGTGGAAGACGCAGATGACATCCAGATGGAATGCCACAGGCTCATCAATGCGAATCGCGCCCAACGCAGGCACCGCGCAGTCGCGATGAACCAACAGGGGAGCGGCAACCTCCACGACTCCTCCACGGGTGACCTTCATGCCATCATCAACGCTGGCTGGGACACCCGCAATGTCATCATTGCCAGGCAGCAGGAACACGAAGAAGTGGAAGCCTACAGCCCCACCCGCTATCAGCTCCCTCTCGACTACCTGGAGACAACTCGGAAGCACAAGCTAGAAGCTAGGAAACAATCAACTCGCTGTCAGACCTGGGTACACGGGACTGTACACGTGGCATACTTTTCCTAGGATAAGGTTTGGGACATGGCCTACGCCCTACATATGTTGTAACTACTCGTAGCCTAGTATAACTGCTCCTACAATAGTCAAACTAGTCGGATACGGTAAGGAACTACCAGAAAAGTACTTGGTTAGGACTCTAAGGCATGTATCCGACTAGGACTTCCATGTGAACCTGTTCCCCCGAACTATATAAGGGCGGACAGGACCACCTCCAGGGGAGAATTTAGTGATCATCCAGAGAATCACCCAGGAGATCACTAAATCACCACCAAAGGCAATACAAGCCACACATGACGTAGGGTATACGCTCTCGATGGCCCGAACCTGTCTAAACCTTGTGTTCCTTTGCACCTTCAAGTTCCTGATCTCGACAACACCCTACCTATAAACTCATCACCTCGAGCGTATCCCTTGGTGGGCGTGGCAGTAAAATACCGACAGCTGGCGCGCTAGGTAGGGGAGTTCATTGACCATCTACTGGAGAACTCGATGGCATCTCTCAGCTTCACCAGCAACGTGCTTGACGAGGGCACAACCTTCATCTTCGACTCCTGGATCTGCATCGCCAACAGTTTGGCTGGCTTCAACAGCCACCTAAATCGACTCCAAGAAGTTGAAGGCCTCTGCAGCAACTCCATGCAGCAACCTTGACTCCTTCATCGATGATCTTGATGAGTTGCTGCTCCCTGATCTGCCCAGGCAGATCGAAAACACGTCCATTTTTGACGCGACTCCAAGTCATGTAACACCAGGACTCGGACTGGATTCAAACCAATCTGAGGAAGCTTCGGGATCCAAGTCCCTCCCTGATTCGGAGGAGGACTTGTATCGCCTCTTCAAGATTTGAGACGAGGGAGCCACCGTGCGTCAGGGGCCCCTTGTTCTCGACTACAATTCAGATTCAAATAAAGAGTACCCGTCAATTACAATTCCAGGCCGAGGAGGACTAGAAGACGGGGGAGCCATTGCCCACCGGGAGGCCCCAGTTCTCGTTATCCACTCACAACCCGATGATTACTCCGAGTCATTTTCGGATAGTCATCCGGGTTTAACTATAACATCCATCCCTCAAGCCTGTTTCCTATACTAGAATGGTCTAGAGCCCTCTAAGGTACTCGAATCCGACTCCCACCTTGTGGAAAAATCCACCCTTCGGCGAATCGACCCTAGGGAGCCGGAAATTCTCAACTACTACGCTCAACATCGATGCGCTGCCGCGACAACCTCGACTACTCGACTCGCGCCGCAGTCACGACTGCCTCGACAAATCGGCAAGCGCCAATGACATCTTCGACAACTCATCTCGACTAGAAACTAGCTGGGACCGAGCCGCAAACTACTCGGCGACTTGCTCTGCTCGGTCAACAACTAGTCGGAATCAACTCCGACTAGTTGGCTCCATCAATAAATTGCTCACGGATCAAGATCGGGTTGAGATGGGTCAACCCAGCACCCTCTCTGCATTGGAAGAGGATTTTGATCATCCTCCATCACTCGGAGAAGGAGAAGCCACCACTCATCCGGGGCTATGGTTTCCGATAACCACTCGGATCCATCTACTCATGTGACCCAGGGTCTGGTAAGATGATCTGTTTAGTCGGGCAGGTTCGGGCAGTGGAAGGGCAAGAAACCCTCCAGGTCCCTTAAATCAAGTCCACCACGATTCATTGCCACACCCGGGGAACTCTCTTTTCAAGAGGGCAGACCCCTCCCCCCATCTGACGATGAAGACGAGGGCCAGGCGGTGCGGAGTGCCAAACGCTTTGCCCCCAATTGAGAAGTACTCATGATTCACGCTGACTAGGACTGTGAAGGCCTAGAACGGGTCAAGCTAGATGACTACGACGACTACCTCCTTGATCCACTCGACGAAGATGTGGATGTAACAATGGATAAGGAATCCTCATCCAACATCAAGGTCGACGACTTGACATCCAGAAGGAACATCGCAGGCTCATCTATGCGAAGCGCGCCCAACGTAGGCACCGTGCCGTCAAGATGAACCAGTAGGGATGCCGTAACCTCCACGACTTCTCCACAGGTGACCTTCGAGCCATCATCAACGCTGGTCGGGACGCCCGCAATATCATCATTGCCAGATGGCAAGAGCGCGAAGAAGTGGAAGCCTACAGCACCACCCGCAACCAACACCCTCTCGAGTACTTGGAGACTACTCGGAAGCGCAAGCTAGAACCCGGGGAACAATCCACCTGCAGAAAAAAAGACCCCTCGTTCAATGAAACGACTCGAGGAAGTGCTCCACGGGCAATGCCTGTATCACCTTGGGGGTATCCCTCGGTGGGCGTGGCGGTAAAACACCGACGCTCGCAGAAAGAAGACTGTTAGTTCAAAGGAACGATTCAAGGAAGCCCTCCACGGGCAATGCCCGTGGCACCCGAAGAGCAACCATTCTGCGTTTGAATGTCAAACCGTTCGGAGGGCCCTTGGAGCTCCGTGTAACACCCTAATTTTCAAATTAGGAACCTAAATAAATTTTGCTAGATTCTTTTCAGGATCCATAAGGTTTTTATTCAATTATTTTGATTTTAGAGCGTTTACCATGAATTAACAGTAATTTACTTAACCTTAAAAAGAAATATAAGGAAATATAGGTCTTGTGCATTTCATGTCGGATTGCAATGTTTTATTGCTTGTCTTTCATTTGAATTTAAATTTCAAATTTAGATTCAAATGCATTTTTTTTCTCCCTCTTTTTCTCTTTGGGCCCGGCCCACTCTCTCTTTCTTTTTCCCCTCTACCCCCTTCCACCCGCAAGGCCCAGCCCAGCAGCCATTATTTTTTTCCTTCCTCCCAGCGGGCCCAGCTGGCCTAGCCTGCTTCACCTCCTCCCCAAGTCTAGCCAGCCCACCCGATGCCCCCTCTCTCCTCCCCTTCTCTCTCTCATGGACAGGCGGGGCCCGCATGTCGGGCTCGTCTTCCACCTCGAGCTAGACTCGGGTTTGAACCCGAGTCCGACCAGGGCACGAGTCCCGCCTCCGCCCGCGCGCTGCCCCGAGCCCGCACACCAAGGTTCATCGGCCGCCCTATAAAACCGCCGCCCCGCACCCTCAGCCCCGCAAAACCCGCAGCCGCTGCCCCTTGCCTCGCAAACCCTAGTCCGCACCGCCGTCTTTGCCGCCGCACCTTGAACGCCGTCGCCGTCGCTGCCTCGCCGCTCCTCTGTTGCCTAGAGCCACCGTCGGAGTTCCACCTTGGGGTAAGGAGCGTCGCTGGCCTATTTTTCCCTCTTTCCCCGCCTTCCGGCCGCGACGCTTGCTCGCCGTCGCCGCTGTGCCGCGTCTCGCTGTCGTCCGCCCTCCTCGGCCCCCGACACCTCATCCCAACCCCCTAAACGCGTTTCCCTTCTCGGTCTCTTCCTCCAGGCCAAACCCGAGTCAAAATCGTGGCCGGAATCGTGTTTATGCGATTCTCCGGCAAGCCCGCCGCTGCTTGACCTTGCCGTCGGTGTCGAGCGCCGCCGCCCGAGCTGCTAGCAGCTTCCCAGCCATCCGATCCAAATTCGACGGTCTAGATTAGATCTAGACCGGGGTCAAGTAATCCGATACCGGCCAACCCTAGAATATTTTGCACTTTAGCCCCTGAGTTCTATCGAAATCAACCCGCAGTCCGCGGCAGTTCAAAAGTATTCATGAGTAGATCCTTTTTCTTCTCTTTAAGCCCCTATTTTTTTTAAAATAGAGCCCACCATCCCTAGCCCCTCTGTTTGTTAATCTAAACCCTAGATTTATGGTTTAATTATGTTTTAGCCCTCGGTTTCTTTGTTCAAAGCCCTTCTAGATTCAAATCTTTTACAAATAAGCCCCTGGAATCATGTTTTAGCTATAACTTCTCCGTTTTAACTCCGTTTTCATCGATTCTCGCGCTCATGTGACCCTTATGACGTATGCAGTAGTTTTGCAACATTGTTTTGCTCTGTCTATATTGTTTGGTACATTGTTTCTTATTTATTGTACTTATTTATTTGTATGTACTTGTGTGTTACGATAGACGGTGCGCAGCTCGAGGGTCCGCAAGAGCAAGGCTGTGAAAACGTTCCTGAGTAGCAGTAGTGCTTTGATGAAGGCAAGTGGTCCTTGATCATATTCCGGTCCTAATAACTTTCTAAATACACACATTTACATTATATGCATGCATGTGTCTATAATCTGATGGATCCCAAACTAAGGATATGCCTAATTTCTTTTGAACTTCCTTGATTAAACCTGAATTGTTATATTTATGTTGGAGCTACGCTAGTTGCTTTTATTTAGACTTTGGTTGGATAATCTTAAAATCATGCTACACTGGTTTTACTCATATTTTGTAATACCTTTGTGGTGATAATTAAGATCATTGCATTAATTGGAATATGGAGAACCACCTAGGAAAACAGTGCAACCACAATACTACATGGCTCTGGTCTTGGCTAATTAATTAGAAACTTTAGCTTGTAATGGTCTTATCAAAAGGGCAAGAGGGGAGTTCGTTGATGGGGTATAGCTCGGTCCTCTTGAGGCGTAGATATGATCCTGGTTAAGGCGTCTTCCTCATTAGGGAGGGTTATGACCACTGCGGCCTGAAACCTTAGCGGACCGTTGCAGGTTAGGGAATCTTTGTAAAGGCCTCGTAGTGAATCTTTGCCACTCACCTCGGAAGTGTTTAAGGGCCTTGCAAACCCGAGAATCAAGGGAAACACGAGTTGTGGGTAAAGTGTACAACCTATGCAGAGTGAAAACTGATATATCAGCCGTGCTCACGGTTAAGAGCGGCTTGGACCCTCATATGATAATTGAACTTAAAGATGATCTAAATTGATGTTCTTTATTCATGATGTTGTTACTTATCTCTTTTATTTATTTAAGGATTGGTATATACTTACATTTAGTTAATGCTTGCTAAATAAAACTTGGTCAACTAAAAATGCTTATCGCAGTCAAACCATATCGGCTTTTCCTTGATTTTGGCCTTGCATGTCATATAATTTACTCCACTTGCTGAGTACCAACCATAAGTGTACTCGCGCTTGCTTTATTAAAGCCAATGCTGCTCAGAACAAGATAATTGTCCGAAGTTCCCTGAAGATTTTGAAGAGTATTAGGCGTATGTCTCCCAGTCATCTGCCTGTGAAGTTGAAGTCCGCTGCTAGTTATAAACATTTATTTATTCATTTAACATTACGCCTTTCGGTCATGTAATAATGTATTATGATACTCTCTTTCGTTATGACACTGTTTCGGGTATACACTTGTATCGTCTATCATATGTGTGGAACTTGATCCTGATGCACATATGAGATGCATTCGGTTCCTTTCCTAAACCGGGTGTGACACCTCGCCAAGTCTACGAAGAAAGGCGACGGGACTACCAGACTAATGATTTACTCATAAATTAAGTACCGGCTCAAGGAGGTTTTCTGAGGGTCTTTTAGGTGTTGCGTTTGTTTAAACCATTGTTTTGGGATTATATCTCGAAACAAGGGGTTCCGTATGCCTGAAAGCACCTCTTTTTACCACTTAGTCAGGGTCGCTATTTGTGTTCATTATTCGGGTTAATCACGACTCCCTCGCTACACTCAGGGAACCCTATCATAGCCGAACCATGCGACTACCAAAAGTGGTTGCCTTGTTTGGCAATGACTAGTGGAACCCGTTAATTAGTCAAATAAAACTCCTAGGCGCTTGTCTAACAAATACGTCCAGTAATGCTCAGATTACTAGTTCCCGACTAGTTTTCTATGTTACTGAAGGGACCTCGCCCCCAAACTACCAGTAACCCCCAGATTACTAGTTTCTGACTAGTTTTCTTTATTACTGAAGGGGTCTTGCTCCCAAACTTCTAGTAACACTCCGTTTACTAGTTTCCAACTAGTATTACACGTAGTTTACTGAAGGGGCATTGCTCACATACGACCTCACCAACGGTCATGATGGAATTCAATTTTTCCTGAACTGAAGCACCCATACCACCCGCATGGACATCATCCATGGAATCGATGACTCGATCGACAACCCAGAACCCCTCAAACCGAATCTACCTCGGTCGGAGGTCCTAACAACCCGGAACCCCTCGAACCGAATCTACCTCGGTCGGAGGTCCTGTACCACAAAGTTCTCCACCAAGTCGGAGGAGGATTTGGATCGTCTATGACAAGTCGGAGGAGGATTTGGATCGTCTACTACAAGTCGGAGGAGAATTTGGAATGTCTACTACAAGTTGGAGGAGGACTAGCCTGCATCCTCGAAGGGCTCCCATCCCCACCGACTACTTGGACTTTATCAACGCACTACCTTTACCAAATGGCCATCGCGGCCTAATGGCGCCTCCATCTTGGTAGGGCGGGCCAGGGAATTGGAAGGGCACGAGGCCCCCAACCTACCTGGCTCAGCCCACCTTTTTCCGCCTCCATCTTGGTCGGGTGGGCCCCGTCGGTGTTTTACCGCCACGCTCACCGAGGGATACCTCCGAGGTGGTGAGTTTGTAGGTAGGGTGTCGTCGAGATCAGGAACTTGAAGGTGCAAAGGAACACAAGGTTTTAGATAGGTTCGAGCCACCGAGAGCGTAATACCCTAGGTCCTGTGTGGTTTGTATTGCCTTTGATGATCATTGTCTCCGAGGGGGTCCCTGTCCGCCCTTATATAGTCTGGGGGGACTGGTTTACATGGAAGTTCTAGTCGGATATAAGCCCAGGAGTCCTACCCGAGTACTTCTCGGGTAGTTTGCTACCATGTACGACTAGTCTAATTACTCTACGAGTAATCCTACTGAATTATGAGTAGTTACAACAGATGTAGGGCATGGGTCATGTCCCATCCCGTATCCTAGGAGAAGTGTGCCACATGTACAGTCCCATGTGCCCAGGTCTGACAAGCCTCCGAGCTCTTCGTAGCCGAGTACTGCAGACATCGAGTACTTCTGAAGGCGTCTTCGAGTTCTCCCGAACTTCATGTTGAAGGTGTCCTCCGAGTACTTCCTTGGCTGCGTCGAGGCTGTGAGGTGCTCATGCCCTGAGTAGTTGTCCAGTCTTCTTTATATGGGGTGCGATTAAACTCGCACTCCATATGGAGTAGCCTCCGAGCCTTAGGTTGACTCGTAGAATCAGGCTAAGGGTCAATTTAATCTTGAGTCTTCTTGTCCTTATCTTCCAGCAAATTTGAAAAATAAGTCACTGATGACATGTATCCCGCAGCCCCCGAGCCTTGAATCCAAATCCCCAGGTTTTGGAATAAAGGATCCAAAGAATCGTGGCATGCAATGTATGATGAAAAAGATTTGATGGTGAACATGGGCAAATTGGTGTAGTAAATTTGAAAACCTCTTTTTTCGGGATAAGTCCCTGAAAAAATGGTTAAACAAATATCATCCCAAGAAAAACCAAAATTACCTCTCAAATCAACTTTTGTGCCCAAAGCCAATGACTAACTAAGTCCTGTGGGTAATAATTTGAACAAACCCCTTATTTCAGAATAAAATCCTTGAAATAATGGTTAACAAAGCATCTACCCAAGATAGATCTTAAAAAGCCTCTTGGATCGAGTACTGTCAAGTTGTTGTATGGCATCCAACATGTAAACATGAGAGCTGTCCCTTGAGGTACGCTGAGTGCCTTGGCCCATCAAGCTCCCGAGCCAGGAGCCACATGATAATCATAAGGCAGTCAAAGCAGAAAGGTGGCGCTAGCCCCCGAGCCCAAGCATAGAGCAAGTAGCCGCTACTGCAAGAGCAGTCGATGAAACCATCTAGTCGGAATTGATCCCAACTAGGATTGTAGTCAGGACAAGTAGTTGAAGTAGTTGAACAGATGTAGAACCAGTTGTAAATAAGTAAACTTCTTGTCATGGGATCAAGGCCCCTACAATAACATAGTGTACAAGTCAAAAACAAATAATATGTTACTGGAAAATAAGGAAGCGAAGCCCCTTGAGCAGACTTGCGTGTAGCACCAGTCGTAAACTAGTAGGACAGCGTTGCACTTGAAGTATCAATCTCCAGGCACCAATAGAAGATGTCCCCAGTTGATCAAGGATGAAACCGATGTAGATGTTCGATATTCCAAGAATTTGGTACCTCTTGGCCATCCGGGTACTATAAGAGATAAGAACCAAGGCCTGTAACCTTGTGCACAATGAAAGGTCCTTCTCACCGTGAATTAAACTTGTGTAGCCTAGAATCATCCTGGATTCATTGAAGAACCATATCTCCAATGTTGAAAGAGCATCGTTGAACGTTCTTGTCGTGGTAACGATGAACTCCTTGTAAGTATCGGGCCGACTGCAACAATGCATTGCATCGGATTTCCTCAGCTAAGTCGAGCTCGAGATATCTTGCAGTGTTAGGCTCGCCTTCTTCAAACATCTCCAGTCATGGAGACTTCCACATCACATCAGCTGGTAATATAGCTTCAGACCCATATACGAGAAAGAAAGGTGACTGGCCTGTGGCTTTGCTTGGCTGTGTACGAAGCCCCCAGACTACTAATGAGACCTCGTTGATCCACTTGCAACCCTTTTTGCTGTTCTTATCATAGAGTCATTTCTTCAATCCATCAAGAATCAAGCCGTTGGCGCGCTCAACCTGGCCATTGGCCTGTGGAGCTGCATTCACAGAAATCCCAGAACTGATGCGAATGGAAATTGGATCCCAAATCTGTGATAATGGTCTTGGGGAAGCCAAAGCGGTGTAAGATGTCACAGATGAAAGTAACCACTCGATCTATAGTAAGCGTTGCAATTGGCTTGTACTCGATCCACTTGGTAAACTTGTTGATATCCACCAACAACATGCAAACGGCCATGATAGTGGTATGGTGATGAGGTTATGAACCGGAACATGAGGCTGTTTGCCAAAGAATAGGCAGTTGGTGCACCGGCGAACGAGTGCTTCGGTATCTACCAAAGCAGTCGGCCAGTAGAAACCAGAACAAAACGCCTTGCCGACTAGTGTGCGTGAAGCTGCATGATTCCCACACATGCCTTCGTGAATATCTTGGAGTATCTCTTTGCCCTCCTCCGTGCTAACACACTTCATGAGTATGCCTGACGCCGGTCCATGCTTGTACAGATTGCCCCCAACTAAAACATACCCTTTGCTGCGCCGTAGGATACAAGTAGCTTCAGTGCTTTTTGGGTCGACGCCGGGGGGTAGTTTGTGCTCCTGGATGTAGTCGATGAAGGCCACCCTCCAGTCGACCTCGATCATAAAGACCTCTTGGTCAGGTTCCTTAGGACCTTAAGCGATGGGACTTGAGTTTGGTGCCTTGATGGAAGGGTGATGCACTCGTGAACGAAAACTCCCAGTGGGATGTTAGCTCGATCAAAATCTAGTTTGGAGAGCACATCCGCACCCACATTATCGTCGAGAACCACATGGTGAATTTCCAGCCCCGAGAACTTGTTCTTGAGCTTGCGTATTTCCATAATGTAGGAGTCCATGGTGTCCTTGTTGATGTCCCACTCCTTGTTGACTTGTTGAACCACCAGTAAAGAGTCACCGTAGACAAGTAGTCGCTTGATGCCCAGAGAGATTGCTAGGCGTAGCCCATGTAGTAGTGCTTCATACTCGGCCTTGTTGTTAGAAACCTCAAATAGTATTTGAAACACGTAATTGAGCTGTTCTCCTCTCGGGCTAATCAGAAGTACTCCCACACCACCACCACCGAGCTTGAGGGAGCCATCGAAGTACACGACCCAATGCTCTGGCTGGTTGGTCGGGGCTTCCACTTGGTTTTCTCACCATTCCGCCATGAACTCGACTAGTGCCTGCGACTTGATGGCTGTTCGGGGCTTGAAGTCAAGTGTGAGGGCTCCCAACTCCACCACCCACTTGGAGATGCGCCCGGTAGCGTCCCGATTGTGGAGGATATCCGCCAATGGGAAGTCGGAGACAACCAGGATATTGTATTCATCAAAGTAGTGGTGAAGCTTCCTGGAAGTGATGAGTATACCGTAAAGTATTTTCTGAATTGTTGGGTAACGAACCTTAGATTCAGAGAGGACTTCGTTGATGAAGTAAACTGGTCACTGCACCCCAAAGGCGTGGCCTTCCTCATGGTGTTCCACCATGATTGCCATGCTGACGACGTGAGTAGTTGCGGCTATATAGAGTAGCAGGTTCTCGCCTGGTTCGGGAGCCGTTAAGATAGGTGGTGACTGCAGATTGTGCTTGAGGTCTTGCAGTGCCTGGTTTGCCTCCTCAGTCCACTTGAACTTGTCATGGAGCTTGACCAGTTTGAAGAAGGGTAGGCCCCTTTCTCCAAGTTGGGAGATGAATCGGTTCAGAGCTGCCATGCAGCCAATGAGCTTCTGGACATCCTTGATCATCTTTGGAGAATCCATGGCTGTGATGGTGTTGATCTTCTCCAGATTTGCTTCGATCCCACGATGACTTATGATGAACCCAAGTAGTTTGCCTTAGGGCACGCCAAAGACGCACTTCGTCGGGTTAAGCTTCCATCGGAACCATCGCAAGCTGTTGAAGGTCTCCTCGAGATCAGCGATGAACTCATTGTGGGATCTGGTCATGATGACCACATCATGCACGTAAGCTTGAACGTTGCAGTGCAGCTGGTCCACGAGGCACAGCTGGATGGCCCGTTGGTAGGTGGCTCCTACATTCTTCAACCCGAATGACATCATGGTGTATGCGTATGCTCCGAAGGGGGTGATGAACACCGATTTGATCTGGTCTTCCTCCTTGAGAGCTATCTGATGATAGCCTGAGTAGCAGTCAAGGAAGGAGAGCAAGATGCAGCCAGCCGTTGAGTCGATGACTTGGACGATGCATGGGAGCGCGAAGGGTTCCATCGGGCAGTGTTTATTAAGATCAGTATAGTCCACACACATCCTCCATTCATTGTTATTCTTTTTCAATACAAGTACAGGGTTAGTTAGCCACTCAGGGTGGTACACTTCTTTAATAAAACCAGCCCTGAGTAGTTTTGCTAACTCTTTCTTGATGGCCTCCCTCTTGTCGGGGGTGAAGTGTCGTAGTCATTTCTTCTTCGTAGTGGCTTTAGGGTCGACTTTTAGGCAATGCTCAATCAACTCCTTGGGCACCCCTGGCATATCCGCTAGTTTCCACATGAATATGTCCCAGTTAGCCTGAAGGAAGCTGATGAGCGTGCTTTCTTATTTGCCACCCCGATCAAAGCAGTCTTGGATGGGTCGCCCTCTTGCAGCTGGATGGTCTTGATGCCGATGTCGCTGGGGTTGGGTTTAACCCTCGACTGGCTAGGCCACTGGTTGGAGATCTCCATCTCTGTGTTGGTCAGCTTCAGCGTGTCCATGAGTACTTCCGTAGATGGCTCTGGCACGTGTGAAGTCGTGGCGTACTCGATTGCCTCCTGGTCACAGTCGTACAACTTCTTAAGGTCACCACGGAGTGTGAGTACACCTATCTTGCCTGGCATCTTGAGTAGCAGGTAGATGTAGTGGGGCACGGCCATGAATTTGGCTAGTGCCGGTCTGCCAAGGATAGCATGGTACGACGAGTCAAAATCCGCCACCTCGAACTTTATGTACTCGGTTGCTGTAGTTGTCTTTTGTCCCGAGTGGTGTAGTTGTGTTACCCAGGATGATGCCGTAGAAGGGAACTTTGCTGGCAGTGAGCATCTTGGAGATGTCCAGTCCCATCTTCTTCAGGGTGCTCACAAGAGCAGGTTGAGGCCGCTCCCGCCGTTGATGAGTACTCGGTTGAGCTGTGAGCCCGCCACGACAAGGTCCAGGACGATCGGGAATTTTCCCGGCTCGGAGAAGCTGGTCCATTGATTGTCCCTAGAAAAGGAGATCGGGACCTCACTGTAGCTCAGAGGCCTTGTCATGGCCGGCTCCACAGAGAGTATTTCGTGAGATTATGCGCGCGCTTGGAGGCGAATCCGCCGTCTTCGTTGAAGATGACATTGACGATGTTCTTCGGATCCTGGAAGTCTTGGGGCCCTGACTTGTCACCTCCTTCGTCAACCTCCTTGTCCTTTCACTTTCTTGCTTGATGGAGGGGTGGTGCGTTGAGTGATTTGCGGATAGTGACACCCTCAAAGAGCGTGTGCCGTGACTTCGGGTGTATCGGGCATTGCTTGTGCATGACTTGCTCGTATTCCGAGTGGTTTTCTCCTGACTTCTTGCCACACGGGCTGTGCTCGACAGCCATGACTTCATGATCTGGCTTGCGCTTTCGGGTGTTCCTCAAGTGGTTCCGCTAGCTTTTGTTGAAGTGGTCGTTGCCATTGCATTGCTTGTCGTGGTTGCACTCGGGGAAACAGTCATTTTCCTCGTCCTCCTGGTCGGCCCACCACTCTATCATGTCCCGCAGCTCCATGGCAGTAGTTGGGCGGTTGCGCCCAAAGTTGTGATACGTGTTCTTTGAGAAGAGGGCATTTTGGAAACAACGGATGGCATCCTCATCGGTGATGTTGGCGATGGTGGTGCGCGTCTCGAAGAAACATCATGTGTAGGATCTCAGAGTCTCGTTCATCTCTTGCTTCACCTAGGATAGGTCGTGGCGAGTGCCTACCCTGATCATGGATCCCTGAAAGTTGTCGATGAACGCCCGCTTGAGATCCTCCAACGAGTTGATGGAGTTTGGCTTGATACTTTAAAGCCACATGAGGGGCACGAACTCTAGAGCCACCAGAAAGTAGAGAGCTTTGGTGGAGTTGGATCCCCCTGAAACTTCAATAGCAACGGAGTGGCATCGAATCCACTGGCGTGGGTCCTGCTTACCGCCGTACTTGGGGATTCCAACTAGTTTGAAGTCCTTTGGATAGGACTTGTCGGTGATGCTGGTGGTGAAGGCGAGGAAGCGGTCGCTGTCGTCTTCAACATGGTGCGTGCCGGTACGGTCCCTTCTCCTCGCTTCAATGACAAGCCGCGTGTCGCGGCCTTCATTGATCTTCTGCCTGAGCTTGATCGTGGGAGCGTTGTGGAGGTTGGCCTCAAGTGGATCTTGGCCTTGATGCCTTGCCCCACGCTGGTTGCGAGGGGGTTGTTGTACTTCTTGTTTGTTGTTGCCACGAGCTGATGGGTGGCCCTCATTGCGCTGGCGGTTGTCATTCCTCCAACTCCCGTGGCCTCCTCCAGGGGTGCAACTGACCAGCGCGGTATCACCATGGTGCTTAGACCTCGAGGGCTAATTCCAAGTGGGAGACACTGGATGTTGCCCATCGAGCTGCATGAGTGCGCGCTGGGTCAAGTACTGCAGACTTTGTATCTGAGGATTGGATGGGAGTTGTTGAGCTAGGAGTGCTGCTTCTGCGATGGCACCAATCGGCGTATGGTACTCATGATCCGCGACCGCTGCAAAAGCGTTGTTAAGATCCCTTAGCACGCGAGCGCAATTCTGCGCGTTACGCCTGTGTTGAGTGCACTTGGCGTTCTTTGCCCGCCGGATCCTTCGGTGCTCCTCATCTTCATCTTGGGGAGCATCAGCTATGGGCTTGTCGGCTGAGACATCTACGAGTTGTTCGCTGTCGTACTGGGGGTTTAGCTCATCTTCCTCCGTGTTGCAAAGGGAGGCCATGCCGACTTGATGATCCGGTGAGTGGTTAGCCCTAAGGCTGTGGTTGAGTAGCTCTGTGCTACTTTCTCCTTCTTCCGTGATGGGAGAAAGAGGACTACCCTCCTGGAAGGGTAGTTCCTGCATGAAGGCCACAAGGCGGGACTCATAATCGAGTAGTTCGGAGGGCTTAAAGCCCTTTTAGTACACAAAATGTCCTTGCGGCGTTGATGTGATGGTTGCCCGAAAACGATTCGGAGTGGCCATGGGGTTGCGCATGGTTTTCAAGGGCGGAGGCCACCCGTCGAGTGGTGACTCCCTCATCTCCGAGTCCTTCTCGGGATCAGCTTGTAGGTGTAGTACTGCGCGGGGAGTACTCTTTGTTGGAGTCCGAGTGGAAGTCGAAAACAGGGGCCGCCCGGCAAGCGGCGGCTCCCACGTCCTTGATCTTGAGCAGTGGATCTAAATCCTCCTCCAAGTTGGAGAGGGATTTAGATCGTGAGGTCTTTTCAGATCGGATTGAATCTGACCCAAATAGATCTGGTGCGTTACAAGTGGAAGTCGCATTGAAAACGGACATCCTTTCGATCTGCTGGGCCAGATCGGGAAGCAGCACCTCGTCGAGGTTTTCGATGAAGTCATCCAGGGAGCTGCTTCGAGTTGATAAAGAGGCCTCCGGCTCCTTGGAGTTGGCTAGGTGGCTGTTGAAGCCACAAGAACCATTGGCGACGCATATCCAAGAGCCGAAGATGAGGGTTGTGCCCCGTCGAGCACAGCGCTAGTGAAGTTGAAGGGTGCCAATGAATTTTCCGGTGGATGCTCGATGAACTCCCCTACCTGGCGCGCCAGCTGTCGGTGTTTTACCACCATGCCCACCGAGGGATACCCCCAATGTAGGCAGGGGGTCACCGAGATCAGGAACTCGAAGGTGCAAAGGAACACAAGGTTTTAGACAGGTTTGGGCCGCCGAGAGCGTAATACCCTACGTCCTGTGTGGTTGCGCATGGTTTTCAAAGGCAATACAAACCAATACATTAGGCTCTCGGTGGCCCGAAACTGTCTAAACCTTGTGTTCCTTTGCACCTTCGAGTTTCTGATCTCGGCTACACCCTACTTACAAACTCACCACCTGGGGGGTATCCCTCGGTGGGTGTGGCGGTAAAACATCGACAGCTGGCGTGCCAAGTAGGGGATTTCATCAAGCATCTACTGGAGAACTCGATGGCATCTCTCAGCTTCATCAGCAACATGCTCGACGAGGGCACAACCTTCATCTTCGGCTCCTGGATCTGCATCGCCAACGGTTTGGGTGGCTTCAACAGCCACCTAATTGACTCCAGGAAGCCGGAGGCCTCTGCAACAACTCCACACAGCAACCTTGACTCCTTCAACGACGATCTCGACGAGTTGCTACTCCCTGATCTGCCCAGGCAGATCGAAAACACGTACATTTTTGACACGACTCCAAGTCGTGCTGCACCTAGACTCGAATCGGATTCAAACCGATCTGAGGAAGCTTCGTGATCCAAGTCCCTCCCTGATTAGAAGGAGGACTTGGATCGCCTCTTCAAGATTCGAAACAAGGGAGCCACCGCGTGTCAGGGGCCCCCCATTCTCAACTACGATTCAGATTCAAATAAAGAGTACCTGTCAATTACAATTTTGGGCCGATGAGGACTCGAAGATGGGGGAACCACCACCTGTCGGGAGGCCCCAGTTCTTGTTATCCACTCACAACCCGATGATTACTCCAAGTCATGTTCAGGTAGTCTTCCGGGTTTAACTATAACATCCACACCACAAGGCTGTTTCCTGTATTGGAGGGGTCTAGAGCCCTCTGAGGTACTCGAATCCGACTCCCACCTTGTGGCACAATCCACCCTTCGGCGAATCGACCCTAGGGAGCCAGAAATTCTCGACTACTACGCTCAACATCGACACGCTACCGCGACAACCTCGACTACTCGACTCGCGCCGTAGTCATGGTTGCCTCGACAAATCGGCAGCGCCAATGACATCTTCGACAACTTGTCTCGACTAGAAACTAGTCGGGACCAAGCCGCAAACTACTCAGCGACTCGCTCTGCTTGGTCAACAACTAGTCGGAATCAACTCCGACTAGACTAGTTGGCTCCATCGACAAATTGCTCATGGATCAAGATGGGGTTGAGACGGTTCGAGTCAGCACCCTCTCCGCATTGGAAGAGGATTTTGGTCATCCTCCACCACTCGGAGAAGGAGAAGCCACCACTCGTCCAGGGGCTATGGTTTTCGATAACCACTCGGATCCATCTACTCATGTGACCCAGGGTTTGGTAAGAGGATCAGATTGGTCGGGCAGGTTTGGGCAACAGAAGGGCAAGAAACCCTCCAGGTTCCTTAAATCAAGTCCACCACAATTCATTGCCACACTCGGGGAACTCCCTTTTCAACAGGGCAAACCCCTCCCCCCATCTGACGACAAAGACGAGGGCCAGGCAGTATGGAGTGCCAAACGCTTCACCCCCAATCGATAAGTACTCATGATTCATGCCGACGAGAACTGCGAAGGCCTAGAACGGGTCCAGCTAGAGGACTACGAGGACTACCTCCTTGATCCGCTCGATGAAGACATGGACATAATAATGGATAAGGAATCCTCATCCAACATCAAGGTGGACGATGCAAATGACATCCAGAAGGAACATCGCAGGCTCATCAATGTGAAGCGTGCCCAACGTAGGCACCGCGCCGTCAAGACGAACCAGCAGGGACACTGTAACCTCCACGACTTCTCCATAGGTGACCTTCGAGCCATCATCAACGCTGGCCGGCACGCCCGCAATATCATCATTGCTAGACAGCAGGAACGCGAAGAAGTGGAAGCCTACAGCACCACCCACAACCAACACCCTCTCGAGTACTTGGAGACTACTCGGAAGCGCAAGCCAGAACCCGAGGAACAATCCACCTGCAGAAAAAAAGACTCCCAGTTCAAAGAAACAACTCGAGGAAGTGCTCCACGGGCAATGCCTGTACCACCTGAAGAGCAAGCATTATACTTTTGAATGTCAAGCCCTTCGGAGGGCCCTTGGAGCTCCGCCAAGTTCAACAAGATAGGCGACGGAACTACCCGACTAGTGATTTACTCATTAATTTTGTACCCGATTCAAGGAGGTTTCCTAAGGGTCTTTTTGATGTTTCGTTTGTTTAAACCATTGTTTTGGTACCTTACCTCAAAACAAGAGGTTACGTACACCTAAAAGCACCCCTTTTTACCACTTAGTTTGGGTTGCTATTTGTTTATTTACTCGGGTTAATCATGACTCCCTCGCTAAACTCAGGGAACCCTGTCACAGCCGAACCATGCGACTGCCAAGAGTGGTTGCCTTGTTTGGCAATGACTAGTGCAACCCGGTAATTAGTCTAAAAAAGCACCTATGCTATTGTCTATAAAAAACTACCAGTAACCCCCAGATTACTAGTCCGTGACTAGTTTTTTATATTATTGAAGAGGCCCTACCCCCAAATTTCCTGTAACACTCCATTTGCAAGTTTCCGACTAGTATTACACGTTGTTTACTGAAGGGGCCTTGCTCCCGTACGACCATGCCAATGGTCTTGCTGGAAATCGATTTTCTCCGACTAGAAGCAGCCTGAAGCACCCGCACCACCCACACCGAAATCAATTGTGCAATTGACGACTCGGAACCACTAGAAACGAATCCCCCTCAGTCGGAGGCCCTCTACCACAAGTTGGAGAAGGATGTGGATCGTCTACGACAAGTCAAAGGAGCATTTGGATGGTCTACGACAAGTCAGAGGAGCATTTGGATTGCCTACTGCAAGTCGGAGGAGGATTTGGATTGCCTACTTCAAGTTAGAGAAGGAGCAGCTAGCATCTATCGAATGGTTCCCATCCCCGCCGACTACTCGGACTTCATCAACAACGCCATACCTTCACCAAACGGCCACCACGGCCTGCTGGCGCCTCAATCTTGGTAGGGCGGGCCAGGGCATGAGTCCTCCAAGCTACCTGGCTCAGCCCACCCTTTTAGCACCTTAATCTTGGTAGGGCAGGCCAGGGCATCGGAAGGGCATGAGTCCTCCAAGCTACCCGACTTAGCCCACCCCTTTTAACACCTTAATCTTGGTAGGGCGGGCCAGGGCATTGGAAGGGCATGAGTCCTCCAAACTACCCGGCTCAACCCACCTTTCTTCGCCTACGACTTGGTTGGGTGAGCCTAGGCATAGGAAGGACACGAGTCCTCCAAGCTACCCGGCTCAGCCCACCCTTCTTCACCTACAACTTGGTTGGGCGGGCCTGGGATCAGAAGAGCACGAGTCCTCTAAGGTACCCGGCTCAACCCACCTTCTTGCGCTACAATCTTGTACGGGCAGGCTAGGGTATCGGAAGGGCATGGAGCCCTCCAAGCTACCTGGCTTAGCCCACCTTTTTTGCGCCATCAACCCCGACAACTAGTCGGGCCTAGCACCGTTCCAAAAAAGGCAGGATCCTCGACTCCTCGACGACTACTTCACCATCGCCAGGGCACCCGGCGACCCGCCAACGACTACTTCGACTACACGACCAGCTTGAGCGGGACTCACACCACCAGTGACTAGTTGGAATCGATTCCGACTAGTCGGAATCTTCAACAAACCAGCGCAGCTTCATCAACAAATGACATGACTTCATCGGCAATCACCAACAAATCAAGATCGTCATTTTCCCACGAGAAGACTGAGACCCTATTCAAGGAGGTTTTACGGAAGATCTTTAGGGAATTTGATTAACCATTGTCTTGAGTTTTATCTTGCCACAAGGGGTTTTTCCCCAAATAATTCATTCAACCACTCGGTCAGGGGATCAAGGAGTTTACCCAAAATAGGGCTTGTTCGTTCATCCTTACTTCAACACCGTACGACTTGTTTTGGCTCGCCCAAGGTATTTCTTCTGGCTAACCGAAACATCTTCGCATGGCAACTTGTGACATGTCTTGGCCTGCCCAAGGACTCCCTTTTGGGCTAGCCGAGACATCCTTGCTCAACGCCTACTTTCATACCAACACAAGTACAGGATTGCGTTTGTGGCAGAACCGTCTGAATTATTCCGGCTCAAGTGAGCTAGTCATCGCTATACAACCGATAATAACTCAACACACTTCAAACGGATCAACTCATTGGTCTATCGGGTCTCCACCCGATACAACCACGGTTCAACAGGATCGAGGCAGGTTTACCTCGCACGAAGGCGAGTTTACAATCACAGCACAGCTTATCAACTTTTAATTTACAGAAATGTAAATATTATTACAAACCCTTTTCAAACTTAATGTAAACTTATACAAACAGTGTTTAAAACGACAAGCTAAACAGCTTGTCCAGGTTTACAGTGGAAGGAGAATAAACACGAGACTACACACGTCGCGAAAGTTGACACCATGCTCAGCCCAAAGCTTGGTGTCACTCAGGAGGGTCACTGGTAGCCGGGGACGGATCCCATTCCACGGACCAGCCACACGGTTCAGAAGTTGGCCACGCAAAATTATCTGTGGGGTTCTCGAAGGTCATACCTGAAAAATTCACTAGCAAGACTGAGTATGCTAATACTCAGCAAGGCTTACCCGGGATTGCGTATACTTAGCCCGTATTTAGACTCATGAAGGCTTGAAATGGTTCTGGGTTTCGTTTTAGCTGAAAAGCAACAAAGAGTATGATCTACTTTCAAATTTTAGCTCTCAAATTCTACTTGATTAGCCATTCTAGGTAAGCACCTACACTAGACAAGCAAGGTAGAGGTTAACATTCAACAAGATTATTCCATCAAGAGTTACACTTCTTACTCTATGTGGCAGAAGGAATAAGCAGTCTCAATCTCCGTGAGAAATGGATGATTCTGAATCGAGTTTCCAAACCTTACAAGGCAAACCTAACTCACACGCTTGGAACATCCAAAGATCGTTCCGAAGCAACCGTTTCCCTCATATTCCGGATTATGGATCAGGGCCACCACAAGTGACTGCAGGACCGTACGCACACCAATTGTGCAGGACGTACGTCTGTAGTGTGACTACATGATCGTACTCCTATCTGCTATGCAGAACGCACTCCCACACGTCGGTGCGTGTGTACAACAGAAATTAAATAATCGAGTGGTGGAGACATGTCCATTTGCCGGGCCATTCAGGTACTAGGCTTACCACTTTACCATATTTCGCGGCATGTGGCTAGTACTTTCAAACGCTTAGCCACCACTACCACACATTTCGACCTTATCAACTTTTATCAGCACAGACGGGGTAACCTTTCCGAGTCATGATATTGTACATGACCCCGTCCATCATCTTTATAGTGATTGCAGAATAGTAAACATTCAACTCCTATATCGCGCGAGTGACAGGAAATCACCCGACTTTTACCGTTCCTATTAGCAGAGCGTCTATGCGATAAGGACTCGGGTACAATACATTGGATTCCTAGGACTTATGCAACTAGGGTTTCATTTCAACTCCTAGACGTAATGCAAGATATATAATATAAGTAAAATAGTAATAAATTGAAATACTGGGGTATGCATTGGGGCTTGCCTTCTTGAGTGGGGTTGGGGGCAGGAGTGTCAGAGACTTCTGAACTTTGGTTCGGAGCTTCAGTTAGAGTCTCGGCGACGTTTGTTGGGTCTTCAGAAAACCCTTGGTCTTGTTCCAGGACTAGCTCGTAGTCTTCATCGTCGAGCGTCGTCGATTCTACATGGTATGCAAGGATTTAAATGTGATGGTGCTTGAATTATGGTTTTATTTCACGATAAAGTTGCAATCCAATAAATTAGTGCACATAAACTCATGTAACAAGGGGGTGGGATTGCAAACTATTATCTACATTTAAGTTATGTCATTTTATTGGAATTATTTTGAAATAATTCGACCAGTTGGATTTTTATTTTGAGAATTATAAAGATTTTGACCTTGCATTTTTGTGGATAAGTTTATTTCCAATAATAAGCTTATGGTGAATTTTTCATAATCTTCTAGAAGTAGAAACTAAAATATTTGAATTTGAATTCAAACTTCAAGTTTAAATTCAAACCTTGAGTAAACAGAACTATAAAGTCTTGAAAATTTAACTATGAACTAATTATCAATCTATTAAGTTATGGTCAAAAGATCTAACCACAGAAGTCTTAGGAACATGCCTAATTAAATTCAAACCATTTCAGAATTTGAATTGCCCAAATTTAAAAGAACTTAAACTACAAAACAGTGCTAAGCTTGAAACTTTTACACAAGCTCACACATGACCTAAAGATGCTACCTACCAAAAATCATAAGAAGTTAAGCTTGTATGCAAGAGTTATGTATCAAATACCCCTTTTACTTAGGTTTAAATTAGATTCAAAAGTATTTAGTTTCAACCCAAACTTCATTAATAAAAGTTGTAGAGCTTGAATCCTAAATTCCAACAAAACTGGTTTGACAATTTTTGGAGTTTCCTACAATTTCCTACGAATTTTACCAGTCAGCTGCTCTGCACACATGAAATAACAAGGGGGTTTACACTAAGGTCCTTGGTTTCTTGCATATGGACCCTTAGAACAGGAAAACTATTCACAGATAAGCCCTTGACTCTCCCTGATGTCATCGGTGGATCTTCTCCAGCGCGTTCTCGTCGACAGCGAGGTCTCCGGCGAGGATGGACGGGTCCAGCATGACCTACGGGACATGTAGTGCTGGTTGGGGGGGTGATGTGCTCGACGAGCAGGGGTAGAACATGGCTGGCGGTGAGGTGTGGCGGCGGCCGTGACGGCGCGCTCGTGGTCCCGGCGAGGGGCTGATGAACATGGAGGGACAAGGCGCGCATGAGCACCGGGAGAGGGTGGGGATGCTATTCCCGTACTCAATTTGGTCGGAGACAGAGCGGAGGGTGGTGCTCGACGGTGGGATGGACGTCGGGTTCTTACCGGTGGCAATGGCGGCCGGTGAAGGAGGGGCGGGATTGCTTCAGGGGGATGACGTGATGCTATTGGTGCCCTTGGTCGGGGTCCAGAGGCTCTGCAATGGTGGGGCGACAGCGAGGCAGAGCGGCGGCGGAGGAAGGGGCTCATCGGCGCTATGGTCCGGCCGTTCTAGTGGAGGAAACTGGGATTGGTTCGCTCAGTGAGCTGCAGTGGGTCAAGGCAGTGCTGTTGGTGCTTTGGATCGGGGATGGGGAGCGGCGGTGGGGGCTGCCGACGGTGAGCTGAAGCCGCGGATGATGTCCAGTGAAGTATGGTGATCGGAGCAGGGAAAATTGAGCAAAAATAGTGTCGGTACATACGAACAGGGGTACCTCCTGCTAGGGTGTCCAGGCCTTTAGCATCTCACAATCCGTAATCTCCCCCTCGCCTTCTGGGTGATGTCGCATACGGCCCGGGCCTGACAGCTGGGACCATGGTCTCCGGACCCTCCCCGTGCTCTTCCAGGTCCGGGGCCTCCGCGTGCCCATGGAGGCTGGAGAGCTCTCGGGTAGCTCCCGCGGACCCGGACTCCCCAGGGAGGTCCGGGGCCGCCACGTGTGATGGCCGGACCATCACAGACCTGGCCATTCCAACCGGCCACGGGGGCCCGGACCCCCTTTCCCCGGGAAAGGGGTCCGGTGCCACCACGTGCTGCCCCCGTGGTGGGAGCGGGGCTGGCCCTGCCACGCGCCCGTTGCCGGGGGCCCTTCGTGGGTCTTCAGTCCACCTACCGGCCTTTAATGCGGTGGCTGGGCCGGGTGCGCCCAAGTCAAAAAGCATGGCCTGCCACTAACACACGGGGCAGGTAGGCTGACACCACGGTAAGCCCGCCTGTTTCCGAGGTGGCGCGCCGTGTCACCGTGTACTGTGCGCAGGTGGTGTATAGCCCCATCACAGCACCGCGCACAGCGTGATGATGGCCCATAACAGGAGAGCCGAGGCGTGCGTTGCCAAAGTGCACGCGAAGGCAACGGCGCAGCGGGTCAGCGCTGCTCCTTCGCCTGACAGGTTCCCACCCAACAGTGGTATCACAGCTCCACTGTAGGGTAACACTGACAGCGGTCACTATGCAAGACAAGGCTACACACGGCCATATCCAGGCTATAGATACACACATCAACTTCTCGATAGAGAAGACTACGGAGAGGAGCTGGAGATGAAGATCTCCATATCTCTCATAGAACAGGCTCCTGTTGGCCGGGTCCACTTGTTGGGGCCCCGCACAGTGTAAGCACATCCCTTGGACTGTAAAGGGGAGAGTGCACTCGTTAGAGGACAAGATCCAGACTACGGTTCACAAGGCTCTCAGACAGGCTTCTACAACCAATACAACTTCTAAGTGGACGTAGGGTATTACGCTCCGGCGGCCCGAACCACTCTAAATCCTTGCGTCCTCCCTGCGTTCATCCGCATGTCGATTGAGCACTCCTAAGTCTCCTCCAAACCCATCCTTAACTAGGATTAGGCGGGTGCATTCCGCCACCCGGCTGGAGATTTCCTCCAACATTTGGCGCGCCAGGTAGGGGACTTAGGTTTGGTTTGCGCTCGGTCGACCCTCAAGTCCGCAATGGTGCAGGAAGATGGTCACCACGACCTCCAGTTGGGCGAGGAAGTGGAGTCCACAACGCCACATGTTTCCCATCGTCCAATGTCCAGGGTGGCACGGGCAGCACCGCAGCGTGCTGCGGCGCGGGCCTCCGTGGCCCAATCGGTGCCCGCACCAAATGGGCCGCTCATGGCAGCCAGGGAGTTGCTTCGCAACCCCCCTGGTGAAGCGGCCTCGCCCGACGCCCAGAGGCAATGGCATGACGACGTCGACCGCCTCCTCAACCTGGCATAGGCTTCCCCATGTTCAGCGAGGGGGTCTGCCTCCAGGCAACACCGTCATCAGGGCGGCGCATCTGGTTCTGTGCACTCACCATCAGTGAGGAGTGCACGAACCGAGGACCTCTGGGCGGAGCTCAACCGCAAACGTGCGGGAGAGGACGCCCGTGTCTCCATCAAGCGAGCACGTGGTCGCCGGCTCAGTATCGAGGGTCGCGACCTCGATGCCGAATTCGCTGCGGTGGTTCCGGCCCCAGCAGGGACCTGTCCAGGCACCGGTGTCCGGGGTGGGCAGCGCCGCGCTCGCAGATCACCTTCGCGCCGTCGCCTGGCCGTCCACGTTTCGGCCACACCTGCCGAAAAAGTATGATGGGTCCTCTAACCCGTCAGAATTCCTGCAGGTCTACATCACCGCCATCACGGCGGCTGGAGGTAACGACGCCGTCATGGCAAGTTACTTTCATGTAGCCTTGACCGGGCCAGCCCGGACCTGGCTCATGAACCTTACACCGGGATCCATTCGATCCTGGGGGGAGCTGTGCGCACAGTTCACGGCAAACTTTGCCAGTGCGTATCAGCAGCACGGTGTGGAGGCCCACCTCCACGCCGTGAGGCAGCAACCCGGAGAAACCCTCTGGGCCTTCATCTCCCGCTTCACCAAGGTACGTGGAACGATTCTGCGTATCTCCGACGCGTCTATTATCACGGCTTTCCGACAGGGGGTCCGTGATGAGAAGATGCTGGAGAAGCTGGCGACCCACCAGGTGGAAACCGTCACCACCTTGTTCGCTTTGGCGGACAAATGCGCCAGGGCAGCAGAAGGCCATGCTTGGCACTCTGCAACCCAGGCAGGTCCCGCTTAGACGAGTGGGCCCAGTGTCGCTACCCCTGGCAGCGGCAAGAAGAAGAACAAGAAGAGACGTGGCTTCGACAAGTCACGGATCGGGGGTCCGGCCGTTGCTGCAGCAACGACCGAGGGCTAGAACCCCCGTGGCAAGCGCCCACGGCAACAGCGCACCGACCCCGGGTCGTGCCCTGTTCACCCTGGTGCTTGCCACAGCGCCACCGAGTGCCACGAGATCCAGAAGCTCGTGGAGCGCCTCAACAAGAGGCGCGACCAAGCCTCAAGGGAAGGCTCCTCCCCTCCGCGGCGGTTTGGCAAGGAGAAGGTCTCCGACGCCGATGCGACCGCGGCGGAGAGGGAGTTGGGGTATCAAACCCCCAACAAAGACCTCAAGGGTCTCTTCCACCAGTGCGACTCCGAGTCCGGTGGTGACGAGCGCCGCAAGAAGCTGTACGTCATGTACGGCGGCAGTTCGGAGCTCGTCTCTCGGCGGGACGTCAAAACCCTTCGTCGAGAAGTCCTCTCGGTGAAGCCAGCGACGCCAAAGGCGGTGCCACACCAGCGGTGGAAGAACACCACCATCTCCTTCGGGCCGTTGGATTGCCCAGAGAACATGGCGGGCGCAGGTGTGCTGCCGCTTGTCATGGCACCCACCATCTCCAACGTCCGCCTCCACCACGTGCTGATCGACGGAGGTGCAGGCCTCAGCGTCATCAGCTATGCGGCATTCAAACACCTGCAGATCCCGGAGTCCAAGCTGACTCCTTCGCGCCCATTCTCCGGAGTGGGCCCGGACCCGGTGTACCCAGTAGGGACCATCACCTTACCGGTTACATTTGGGATGGAGGATAACTTCCGTACTGAGAACGTGCAGTTCGAGGTGGCGGAGGTTAACCTCCCCTTCAACGCCATCATTGGCAGACCGGCCCTGTACCGGTTTATGGCCATTGCCCATTACGGGTACTTGGTCCTGAAGATGCCTTCTCCGGCAGGCGTCCTCACCGTCCAGAGCGACCGGGCCGCCGCCGTCATGGCGGTTGAGAAGCTCCATGCGCTGGCAACAGGGCTTGCCCCTGTAGCTGGCGCCCAGGGGTCCGACCCCTCTACCTTGCGTGCCAAGGCTCTGGCCAAGGCGCCCAAGGTCCAACCGTCCGACACGGATGATGTACCCATGAAGATCGTCCAGGTCGGAGCGGAGACCTCCCAGACCACCCGCATCGGGGGGAATCTGGGAGAGAAATAGGAAAGCGCGCTCATCGCCTTCCTCCGGGCAAATGTCGACGTGTTCGCCTGGGAACCGTCACAGATGCCCGGGAACCCTAGGGAGGTGATTGAGCACCACCTGAAGATCCACCCCGATGCCAGGCCGGTCTGGCAGAAGCCACGCAAGCAGTCCATCGAGTGGCAAAACTTCATCCGTGAAGAGGTCCGAAAGCTGCTACAGGCTGGCTTCATTGAGGAGGTCTACCACCCAGTGTGGTTGGCCAACCCAGTCGTGGTCCCGAAGGCTAATGGGAAGCTTCGAATGTGCATCGACTACACCAATCTTAATAAGGCATGTCCAAAAGACCCTTATCCACTTCCGCGAATAGACCAGATTGTAGACTCCACCTCCGGGTGTGATTTGCTGTCCTTCATAGATGCCTATTCTGGTTTTCACCAAATCAAAATGGCTGAGGATGATAGGAAGCATACAGCTTTTGTAACAGTGGATGGGCTTTATTGTTATATAGTAATGCCTTATGGATTGCTTAATGCTCTACCCACCTTTGCTCGTGCAATGAACATCACTTTAGGTGATTTGGTTAGAGAAATAGTTGAGGTGTATGTTGATGACATCGTTGTCAAGACTAGAGAATCAAGTTCCCTCCTAGAAAACTTAGCTCAAGTCTTCGACAAGTTACGAGCAACCTCCACCAAGCTTAATCCCGAGAAATGCGTCTTCGGCATGTCGGTAGGAAAGCTCCTTGGCTTCCTGGTCTCCCACCGGGGGATCGAGGCCAACTCGGATAAGGTCCGGGCGATCGAGGCAATGAGACCCCCTGCACGCCTCAAGGATGTCCAGAGGTTGATGGGGTCTCTTGCAGCTCTCAGCCGCTTCATCTCGAAGCTGGCAGAAAGGGCACTACCCTTCTTCAAACTGATGAGGGGGTCCGGTCCATTCACATGGACTGAAGAGGCAGAACGTGCCTTCCAAGAGATGAAGCAGTACCTCACCTCTTTGCCGGTCCTGGTCGCCCCGGACCCAGGTGAGACACTGTTTCTTTATCTTGCAGCGACGGCCGAAGTGATCAGCATGGTGCTGGTCACTAAGAGGTCCGTGCATCTCCCGCAGGGGGCCCCCGCGGACCCCCCTGCAGGAGGCGGAGGTCCGGCCTCCACCACTCCAGCAACCGGCCCTTCTTCGGAGGGTCCGGCCGGGTCCCGACCCGGAGAAGCACCAAGCAACCTGGGGTCCGACGAGTCCCCAGTTCAAGCAGAAGGATCTAGTCCGGCTGGCAGAGTCAGGACCGTCCAGAAGCCGGTCTACTACGTCAGTGAGGTCCTTCACGAGGCAAAAGCCAGGTATCCTGAGATGCATAAGCTCCTTTATGCTATACTCGTTGCGTCCAGGAAACTCCGCCACTACTTTCAGGCCCACAAGATTGTGGTGGTCACCTCCTACCCATTGAGGGCCATCCTCCACAATTCCAACGCCACGGGCAACATCGCCAAGTGGGCAGCTGAGCTTGCTGGATTCCAGCTCGACTTCCAGCCACGCCATGCCATCAAGAGTCACGTCCTCGCTGACTTCGTCGCGGAGTTGACACCAGCGCCAAGCGTCCCTGGGGGTCCGGGAGATGGCTCGGACCCCCCACGTCAGGAGGTCAGGGCTTTGGTGTTCACCGGACCTCACTGGACACTCTTTTTCGATGGGTCCGCCCGCAGCAAGAGAGCAGGGGCTGGCGTGGTCCTCATCGACCCATGTGGCGAGCAGTTGAAGTACATGGTGCACCTCGACTTTGAGGCCACCAACAACATGACGGAGTATGAGGCCTTGATCTTTGGACTCACGGCGGCTCTGTCCCTGGGGGTCCGGGAGCTCCTGGTCAAAGGGGACTCCCAACTCATCATCAGGCAAGTCCGGGGGGAATGTTGCTGTAACAATCCCCAGCTTGCAGCCTACCTCATTCACGTGAAGAGGCTGGAGAAGGACTTCGATGTGCTGGAACTGCAACATATTCCACGCAAGGGCAACTCAGCAGCTGATGCACTCTCCGTGAGCGCATCGACTCAGGCACTCGTGCCCAAGGGCGTCTTCCAGAGACATCTGCTGAAGCCCTCCGCCCAGCCTGCCGACCTGGGCGAAGGGGGTCGGACTAGCACCTCGAAGCTAGCGGTCCCGGCGGTGCTCCATCCGTGGAGCCCGCCAAGGGTTGTGTGCTCCCTCGAGGGTCCCGAAGACCTCAGGGAGCCATGCCCAAATTCTCAGGAAGATCCCGATGCATGGATCTCTAAGGTCCAGGACTACCTGAAAGATAATTTCCTTCCTGAAGACCAAGCATCTGCTGAGCGCATAGTCCGGATGGCTAGGTGATACACAGTGGTAGAAGGGGATGTCTACCGCCGTGGCGCCAACGGCATCCTCATGCAGTGCATTACCTAGGAAGAGGGCCGCGACTTGCTCACGGAGATCCATGGAGGGGTTGATGACAAGGTCCTGCACTTGATTTTGATCAATTCCTTGAGCGGGCCAAGACAAGCCATGTGTTGCTATTCAAAAGGTGTTGCGGTTGGCCCAAAGGAAGGGACAACGCAGTCCTGTAAGTGCATGGTTACAGAAGTAGTCATTGAGCAAGGGTGACTTGGCTAGCCTAAAGGGAGTCCTTGGGCGGGCCAAGACAAGTCTCAGGTGCCATGCAAAGATGTCTCGATCGGCCGAAGGAATACCTTGGGCAGGCCAAAACAAGTTGCATGGCTCTGAAGTAAGGATGAATCAATATGCTCTGATTTGGGTAAACTCCTTGTTCCCCTGACCGAGTGGTTGAACGAATTCTTTGGGAAAAAAGCCCTTGTGTCAAGATAAAACTCGAGACAATGGTTAAACAAATTCCCTAAAGATCTCCATAAAACCTTCTTGAATAGGGTCTTAGTCTTCTCATGGGTGATTGGCGATCTTGATTCGTTGGTAATTGCCGATGAAGTCGTGTTGCTTGTTGATGAAGCTGTGACGGTTTGATGATCCCGACTAGTCGAAATCAATTCCAACTAGTCATTGCTGGCATGAGTCCCACTCCTGGCTAGTTGTGTAGTCGAAGTAGTCGTGGGCGGGTCACCGAGTGCCTTGGTGATGGCAAAGTAATTGTTGAGGAGTCGAGGGTCGTGCCGCTTGGAGCGGTGCTAGGCTCAACAAGTTGTCAGGGTTGGTGGTGCAAAAAGGTGGGCTAAGCCGGGTAGGTTGGAGGGTTCCATGCCCTTCCGATACCCTGGCCTGCCCTGCCAAGATTGTGGCAAAAAAAGGTGGGCTGAGCCGGTCACATGGAGGACTCGTGCCCATCCAATGCCCTGGCCCGTCCAACCAAGTTATAGTCGAAGAAAGGTGGACTGAGCCGGGTAACTTGGAGGACTCGTGCCCTTCCTATGCCCAGGCTGGTCCTACCAAGATGGAGGCACAAAAGGGTTGGGCTGAGCCAGGTAGCTTGGAGGAGTCGTGCCCATCCGATGTCCTGGCCACCCTACAAAGATTGAAACGCAAAAAGGAGGGCTGAGCCGGGAAGTTTGGAAGACTCGTGCCCTTCCAATGCCCTGGCCCGCCCTACCAAGATGGAGGCGCAAAAAGGGGTGGGCTGAGCCGGGTAGCTTGGAGGACTCGTGCCCTTCTGATGCTCTAGCCCGCCCTACTATAACACCCTAATGTAATTTTCCCAAATTTTTAATGAATTTATCTTGGCTCAAATAAAATTTCCAGGGCTTTCTCTAATTTATCTTGCATTTAAAGTAATTTTATAACGCAGGAAAATAAAATTTGTTATAGGATCGACTTGTTTGTGCATTCATGCTGGAGCATTGTTTTCCTTGTGTTGAGTTTATAGGGTTTGAATTCGAAATTATTTGAATTCAAATAGAATTGTTTGAATAGTTTGAGTGTAGGAAAGAAAAAGGAAAGAAGAAAAGGAAAGAAAAGGGAAAGGGCAGCCCAAAACTCCTCTCAGCCCGGCCCTCTTTCCCCTCCCCTCTCCTCTCCACGCGGCCCAGCTCTCCACTTTCTCTCCTTTCCCGCGTGGGCCGGCTCGGCCAGCAGTCAGCCCAGCCCCCGCCCGAGCGCCGCACTCTCCCTCCTTTCTCTCTCTGACTCAGCGGCCCCACGCGTCAGCACCTTCCTCCCCCCTTTCCTGTTCTTCCTTCCCGAGCTTCAACCGGTCCCGAGATCCCCGGCGATCTACTCACTCCCGGGCCCGCACGCCAAGGTAGCCCGCCGCCCTACAAAAGGAGACTCCGGAGCCCCAGGACCCTAACCCTAGCCTTGCATCGCCCCGAAGACCTCCAGCACCGCCGCCCCCTTTCTTCCTCCGCTCCGGTCACCTCGGCCTCACCGTGGTCAGGCCGCTCCGCCGCGCCCCAGGCCACCACAGCCCCCGCAAGAGCTCCGCCTCGCCCCCCCAGAAGCCTCTCGAGCCGTGCATTGGAGCTCTAGACCCCGGCATCACCGGAATCGAGCCACGACGTCGCCGCCGGTGATCTGCTCCGCCGCCTCTATTCTTCGCCGTCGTTGTGTCCCGGGCCCTCTTAACCCCTTGGTCACCTGCGCAGGAGCTTCCCGAGGCGACCCAGGGTGATCAGAGCCCCGGAGTCTGCTTGTAGCCGTCGGACCGCGAGCACCCGATCTTACCCGCCGCCGGTCGTCGTCGACTTCCACCGTCCGCCGCACCTTCGGCCTCCACAACCCCTTGGTGAGCCCCTCCTCCTTTCCCTGGTCCTGTTGTGCCAGATGTCATGGTAGAAGGCTGCCCGTAGCGCCTGGAACACCGCTCGCCGGCGAGTCCGCCGCCCCGAGCCGTCCCTCACCATCGTATCGTCGCTAGAGTAGTTTTGGCCGCTTCTGTTTCCCCTAGATGTGTTTCCCAGGCCGTGGTGATGCCTTCCAGCCTGGAGTCGTGAAGAATGGCCCACCGGAGCGGCGGGAACGCCGAGCTCCGGCGAGCTGAGCCGCGCGCCGCCGCGGAGCTTAGTCTCCAGTGAGTCCCGCCGCCGCTGGCGCCTGCGTGGATTCTGGGCCGTAGAGATTAGATCCAGTGGCCCAGAACAGCGCGTACAGATTCGGCCTGCCAGTTTTGCTAAAGAGCCCCTGCGCTTTTCGAGAATCAACCCGCAGTACAGCCTTAGTTCAAAACTATTCGCAGATAGGTCCTGTTTTATTCTTTTAGGCCCCTGAGCTTTCTGATTTTAGTGCCCGCCGTCCAAGCCCTGTGTTTTCACGGGTTAGACCCCAGATCTAGCCTTTAATTATGCTTAGGCCCTCGGTTTCGCACAGAACCCCCTGATTTTCCTGTTTTGTTACAGAAAGGCCCCTGGACCTTGTTTTAGCCCTAGATTTCGCATCTTAGCTCTGTTTTAGGTGATTCTTGCGCTCACGCGATCGTTATAACACGTAGAATAGCTTTAGACTAGTTTTGCGTGCTGTTTTCATATATTGGTGTACTGTTTCTTATAGTTTACTATTGTTTGTGCATGTGTGCATGTGTGGACCATGTTTTGGCGTTGCGATCGTGGGTAGACGCTGAGCCTTTGGACGAGTACCAGGAGCCCCCACCTTCCGAGCAGTTTGAGCAGCAGCAGGAGAATTTCGAGGAAGGCAAGTATAACATGAATATCCTATCACTTTTAAATACAATTTCATGTTGCATTTTAATTCTGTATGCCTATAAGGATTTCCTAGCCACCTTTATCCTTATATATATATATATATATATATATCCTTGGGTGGCATTGTGGTTAGTTTTGCTAGGTGCTGCGCTCTCACCTATGTTGGTCCTTTTTAATTAAATTTGATTAATGGATCTATGCAACTTAATCCTGAGAGTGGCCCTCTGTGCTGTGTGCTTGAGCGGCTCACGTCTCCTTAAAATATGTTTTGTTAGAAACATGGTTTAGGGGGCCAGCACGGTGCTTAGTGCTTGGTTGGCCACTCTCCATAAGGACCGGTTCATAGAGCGACAACCTGGGACAACCGCGCAACCACAAGACTGGAATGGGACGGTCTTGACTTACTAATTAGGTCATTTTGGTTTGGGAGTAACTTACCTGCGTGGGCTAGAGGGGTGGTAAGCTTCAATGGTCCCTGCTCCTCCGGCTTGGTCTGTGCTGTGTGCATGTACCCCCGTGAGGTGGGCCCCATCGTAGCTGATCCAGAAACCTTAGCGGTTACACCTTACCAATGTGATCCTTTGTAACGGTCTCGTAGTGTGCTTGCTAGCCATCTCACCTAAGGCAGTGCGATGAACAACTAGCGTAGCTCACGACTTGTGGGTAAAGTTGTGCAACCTCTCGAGAGTGTAAAACTGATATATCAGCTGTGCTCACAGTCATGAGCGGCCTAGATCCTCCGTCTGATTAGTGGGGTTATCTTGGTGGTTTGGATGGTTCTCAGTAGTCCTTAATTAATATTGATTAATTTCTTATGCAATTCGGGTTTATGGTAATTCATCCACTTGTAGTAATTAGCTTTAATAAAATTTTGTCAAGTCTAAAAGCTAATGCAGTTGAGTCAGCTAACCTTAGAGCCTCATAGTTTGTGTTATACTTGTTGAGTACAAGTTGTGTACTCACACTTGCCTTCTCTATTCTTCTGTTCTCTCTGGGGTATCTTCGACTGCTGCTTAGTACCCGGCGACATGGAGAACTACATCAGTGGGCTCGACGATTTCTAGGCATTGTCTCCCAGTTGACGTCCCTGTGGTGCCCTACCTTTCATGTATTTATTTTACGCTTCCGCATTCCTTGAACTGATTCTTGACTCAGTTGTAATAAAGATATTCATTTATAATTTATACGCTTTCATTTCGAGATACGTGTTGTGATATCTTGATGATTCTGTTGTATATATGCGTGACTTGATCCTGGCGCATATATGATTGCTCGATTTATGCTCTTTATAAATCGGGTGTGACACCTACCAAGATTGAGGCGCCATCAGGCTGTGGTGGCCTTTTGGTAAAGGTATGGCATTGTAGATGAAGTCCGAGTAGTCGGCAGGGATGGGAACCATTCGATAGATGCTGGCTGGTCCTTCTCCGACTCGAAGTAGACGATCATAATCCTCCAACAACTTGTAGTAGGCGATCCAAATTCTCCTCCGACATGTAGTAGAGGATCCAAATCCTCCTCCGACTTGTAGTAGAGGAGCTCCGACCGAGGGTGATTCGGTTTGAGGGGTTCCGATTCAGCGATCTAGTCGTCGATTGCACGATTGATTTCCATGCGGGTGGTACGGTTGCTTCAGGCTTCTTCTAGTCAGAAAAAATTGATTTCCGGTGAGGCCGTTGGCAAGGATGTGCGGGAGCAAGTCCCCTTTAGTAAACTACGCGTAATACTAGTCGAAAACTAGTAAACGGAGTGTTACTGGTAGTTTGGGAGTGAGACTTCAGTAACACAGCAAACTAGTCGGGAACTAGTAATCTGTGCATTACTGGGAGTGTTAATCATGTAGGTGCTGTATTTGACTAATTTAATGGGTTTCACTAGTCATTGCCAAACGAGGCAACCACTCTTGGCAGTCGCATGGTTCGGCTGTGACAGGGTTCCCTGAGTTTAGCGAGGGAGTCATGATTAACCCGAGTAAATGAACATAAATAGCGATCCTGACAAAGTGGTAAAAAGGGGTACTTTCAGGTGTACGGAACCTCTTGTTTCGTGATAAGGTCCCAAAATGATGGTTTAAACAAATGAAACAACAAAAAGACCCTTAGAAAACCTCCTTGAGCCGGGTACTTAATTTATGAGTTGGACCCCGAGCACCTCCTGGAGCTACCCACGCACCCCTTCTTGCCTTCACGCGACTACATTTCCATGACCTTTTCCTCTCCCGAGCACCACCCTTTGCAGGACCTCCGCCATAGCTTCGGGTCGCCGTCGTCAGCCGTCCACACCGCCTCCGAGCCCCAATCCAGTGCTGTTAGAGCACCGCCGCGACCCACTGGTGCTCCCCAGCCCAACCAATTTCATTCTCCTGCACCCAAACATCATCTCCCGCAGCGCCGGGGAGCTCAAAGCTCCGCCGCCGCTCGGCCTCGCCGTCGACCCGCCGATACAGAGCCTCTTCACCCCAGTCAAGGGCACCAGCAGCACCACATCAACCCGTAGAAGCTTCCTAGCAGCTTCTTCACTGCCCTCCGGCACCCTAGCCAGCAGAACGCCGTGCCACCATCGCCGCCGGTGAAAAACCCGAGCCGCCCCACCATCGACGACCCCCTTCCGCCCCACCTCCGGCCAAATTAGGTACGGTAATCGCACCCCCACACCTCCACGGTGCTCATGCGCGTCCCAGCCACTCACGTTTGCCGACCCCTCACCGGGAACATGAGCACGCCGCCACGGCCGCCGCCATTCCTTGCCCACCATTGTGATCAGCAGATCCTGTAGGTCGTGTAGGGCCTGTTCCTCCCCGCCCAGGACCTCGCCACCGGCGAGAACACACTGGACCGACACGCCGGCCGTCGTCGTGGGCTGTCGAGGACCCAATTGCGAATTAACTTTCTATTTCAAGGTCCCATGTGCAAGAAACTAAGGTCCTCTCTGCAAGACTCTTAATTAGTGTTAGCTGTCAACTTGTAAAATCCATAGGAATGTGTAGAGAAATCCAAAAATTACCAAACCAGTTTTGTTGGGATCTAGAAATATAAATCTACAACTTTTGTTAATAGAGTATGGTTTGAAACCAAATGCTTTTAAAATTATTTTAGAGTTTAGTGAAAAGGATATCTTCTGTATAACCTTTGCATACAAGCTTATTTTCTTGTAATTTTTGGTGTGTAGCCTGTATAGGTGGTGAGTGAGCTTGTATGAAAATTCCATACTCAGTACTGCTCTGTAGTTTAAGTTCTTTTAAACTTTTGCAAATCAAATTTGAAGTGGTTTGAATTTGTTTAAGCATGTTCCTGAGCCTTTTCTATTTAGATCTTTTTATCATAACCTAATTTGTTGATAATTAGTTCATAATTAAATTTTCAAGAATTTATAGTTCTGTTTACTCAAGGTTTGAATTTAAATTTGAAATTTGAATTCAAATTCAAATGCTTCAGTTTCTGTTTTCAGAAAATTATGAAAAATTCACCATAATCTTATTGTTAGAAATAAGCTTATCCACCAAAAATTCAAAGTCAGAACCTTGATGATTTTCAAAATAAAAATCAAACTTGTCAAATTACTTCAAAGTAATTCCGTTATTATGACAATGAATTAAATACAAATAATAGAATTGGATCCACCCCCTGTTTCATGAGTTTATGTCTGTTAATTTATTGGATTGCAACTTTATTGTGAAGTAAAATCCTTAACTCAAGAACCAACTAATCAAATCCTTGCATATCATGTAGAGTCAACGACACTCGACGACGGAGACTACGAGCTACTCCCGGAAAATGAGCTAGGATATTTTGAAGATCCTACGAACGTCGTCGAGACTATAACTGAAGCCCCGAACCAAAGTTCGGAAGTCTCTGACACCCCTGACCCTAGCCCCGCTCAAGAAGGCAAGCCCCGGTACATAACCCAGTATTTCAATTTACTACAATTTTATACGTATATATTATATCTTGCATTAAGTCTAGGAGTTGAAATGGAACCCTAGATGCATTGATACTAGAAACCAATGTATTGCTCTTGAGTCCTTATCGCATAAATGCTCTGCTAATAGGACTGGCAGAAGTCGGGTGATTTCCTGTCACTCGCGCGATATAGGAGTTGAATGTTTACTATTCTGCAGTCACTATAAGGATCATGGACGGGGCCATGTGCAATATCATGACTCGGAAGGTCACCCCATCTGTATTGATAAAAGTTGTTAAGGTCGCAGTGTGTGGTAGTGGTGGCTAAGCATTTAAAAGTACTAATCACATGCCGTGAAATATGGTAAAGAGGTAAGCCTAGTACCTGATTGGCCCGGCAAATGGACATGTCTCCACCACTCGATTATTTTGGTTTCTGTGGTACACACGCACCGACGTGTGGGAGTACGTTCTGCATAGCATACAGGAGTACGATCATGTAGTCACGCTATAGACGTATATCCTGCACAATTGGTGTGCGTACGGTCCTGCAGTCGCTTGTGGTGGCCCTGATCCATAACCCGGTATATGAGGGAAACGGTTGCTTCAGAACGATCTTTGGATGTTCCAAGCGTGTGAGTTAGGTTTACCCTTGCAATGATGAGGACATCAACTACAACACGAGTACGTCTACGCCAGCAGCACCTTTTCCGGCGACACCAGATGCTCCTCCACCCCAGGCGCCACCTCCTTTTGGGCCAATCACTCGGGCCCGTGCAAGAGAACTAAACTTCGTCATGCTACTGAAGAACGAAGGCCCAGAAGAATAGATGCTGGCCCAACTGAGGCCTTTTGCGTGGGCGCCTAGGGCTGACCACCACTAGGGGCTGCGCCCCCTTCCTGGCCGCCCTTTCCTAGGGTTGCGCCCCTCTCTTCCTCTATTTAGATAGAGTCATCATTGTTTTCCAGACTTGAGTTTTGTTTTACATCTAGCTTTAGCTACTCTCGAACACGTGCAAATACGCGCTGTCCTCGTGAGATTCAGAACTCCACCTTCGAGTGATATTGTGATTGCTCGCATCTTTTTCTTGTTCGTTCTTCGATTGCGTGCAGGAAACGATCTTCGTGATCAGGCTGATCTTGCATCAACAAGGTCGGTAACCACAGGAAGTTGGTTCAGCGATTGCATTGGCGCTTCGGGCTCGCTCGTCGTAGTCGGATCGTGAGGGTCATCTTCCACCAGATCGAAATTAACTCCACTCACCGAAAGATCGGGCACTCCGACTCTATCAAGTGGTATCAGCTTTCCAGGTTGATCGGTGAGTTTATCGAGTGTTTTTCTTTTGCCCTTCCTACAGTCCACCAAAACCAAAACAAAAATTTATTTTCAGGTTAGATCTTGTCCCAGCAACCTTTTTAGCCTCGCGCATTCTTTCAATACTTGCGTTGTTGAATTTGTGTGCTGTACACTTCAATTGTTGCTGGTTACTTGTGTTTTTGTTTTCTCATCGCCTTGTTCCTGTCTCTTCACACCTAGTGCGCCGCCCTTCCATCTTGCTGCTCGCCTTCCTTTTTGCCCCACGCACGCCGCAACCCTACCACACACGCCGCACCCTTCTTCCCTGATCGCGTCCTGGTCACACGTGACGTAGCGCCGCCGGCCCTGTTTCGTCCTCCCGCACTCCTGTGTGAAAGGAAAGTCCAAAAAAAAAAAGGAAAGAAAGCAATCAAAAAAAAAAGGAAAGTCAAAAAAAAAAAGAGGAACGGGCAAGGAGTCCGGGCACAGGACGGCCGCACATCCCCCTTACACACGTCGGGACCGAATCAGACTCGATCGCCCTTCCCTCCACCCCACCTCCACAACGCGCCGTGACCGACTCGGTCACCTGCCCAGGTCTTTTTCCCCCCCCCCTTCCCCACGCCGTGCCAGTTTTTCACATCCGTATCTCTCTTTCTTGGTACCATATTCTGAGGTTCGCCTTACTCTAGAGAGAGAGAGAGAGAGAGAGTATCTTCTTTTTACCGGAATACACCTGTACTTTCGGAAAAAGTGTGTGTCGTAACTTGCTTTTTGAGATCCTCTGTGTTCATATTATCGGTTTTGAGGACTCTTGGCAAAAAAAAAAAAAAAAACAGAAACGCAGAAACAAAACAGGGGGAAACCGAAAGGAGGTTACCTTCGTTTGGGCGTTCTCCGCAGGACGCCCAGGTTCCTTGTTTTCTCTCTTGTGTTTATTTTTTTTCCTTTGCCCCCCATACCCTTGCTCACCTTTTGCACTTTGTTTCCAGCAGCTTTGATTACGTGTTTGGCACTATAATTCAACCTTGCAATATTGTTTGATTGTGCTAACCCTTGAATTGAGTGCAGCCTACCCAGAACTCCACATAGTTCTACGACGAGCAGACTTTGTTTCTCCAGGCAATCGCTCCTCCAATCTTTCGCCGGTTCTACCTGTTGATTGCAGATCACCCCTGTGTGCTTGGTACGAACGGATAAGAACTTGATAACAGCACTACTGTGAGCGCCTTGTGAGCCGTTACACCCTTGTCGTCGTCGGCTTTGTTTTTGTGTTTGCGCTAACTATGGCAGGAGACGAAGGCACAGCGGATGAACAGCTGCAGGACATGCGGACACGAGTTGACGGCCTTGCTGCGGACATCAAGACGATGCATGAACGGCTTGACTCGACGATCACGTCATCGACCGAGAGGTTCGATCAGCTCGACCTCGCTCAAACGGCCGCTAGGACCACGCTCGACACCATTGTGGCACGGCTAGACGCATTGAACACAACGATCACGGAGTTGCAGCAGGATTATGGCGGTGACACGGAGCCGGATGAGGGAGCTCGTCGCGGTCGTGCCCGCCGTGTGGTACGCCATCAACATAATGACCCATTTGCTAAGATTAAATTTAAAATTCCATCTTTTACTGGCAAATATGATCCTGCTGCATATCTTGATTGGGAACTAGAGGTCGACCAGAAATTTTCATGCCATGACATTCCTGCTAGTTCTCAAGTTAAAGCTGCTATTAGTGAATTTACTGATTTTGCTTTAATTTGGTGGCGTGAATATAAGCAAAAACATCCCCCTCCCACCACTTGGACTCAATTAAAAGCTGCCATGCGACACAGATTTGTCCCTTCATATTATGCACGAGATTTGCTTGAAAAAATGCAGTGCTTTCGACAAGGTCAACAATCTGTTGAGGACTACTATCAGGAGCTACAAAAAGGTATGATTCGTTGTGGTTTGTTTGAGACAGACGACGCTGCTATGGCACGTTTTCGCGGTGGTTTGAACCGCGAAATTCAGGACATACTTGATTATAAGGAATATAATGATATGACCACATTGTTTGCATATGCTTGCAAAGCTGAACGTGAAGTGCAGGGTCGCCGCTCGAAGACATTTTCTAACTCTTTTGCAGGAAGAAGCCCGGCAACCAGCTCGGCACCTGCCCTGCATGCGCCATCCACGACCAGCACTACACCGCGCGAGAGGCCGGCCAAACCTGCAGCACCCCCGTCCACAGGCGCTGCTCCTTCCACAGGACGTACACGGGATATTCAGTGCCATCGTTGCAAAGGATTTGGGCACATGATTCGGGACTGCCCAAACAAGCGCACCTTGCTCATACGTGACAATGGTGAGTACTCGTCCGCTAGTGATTCCGAGGACACTCATCATACTATGCTTGCCACTGACCATGCAGCTAAGGCGGAGTTACATGTCAACCCGGGCGACGCCGATAGGTATGAAAGTCTTGTTGCGCAGCGTGTTCTTAGTACACAGGTCGTCCCGCCCGAGAAGAATCAGCGACACACTCTGTTCCATACAAAGGGCGTTGTGCAGGAGCGGTCGATTCGCATCATCATCGACAGCGGCAGCTGCAACAACTTGGCGAGTACCGTGCTGGTCGAGAAGTTGTCCTTACCCACTCGTAAGCATCCAAATCCATATCACATTCAGTGGCTTAATGATGGTGGCAAAATTAGAGTAACACGGTCCGTGCGTGTTCCTTTCTCCATGGGTGCTTATTCTGATTTTGTCGATTGTGATGTTATTCCCATGGAAGCATGCTCTTTGTTACTTGGTAGACCTTGGCAATATGATACTGATAGCTTGCATCATGGTCGTTCGAATCATTATTCTTTCATGTTTAAGGGTCAGAAAATAATTATACATCCAATGACACCTGAACAAATTGTTAAAGATGATCTTGCTCGAGCTGCTAGGAATGCTAAACAACTTGAACCATCACCATCGACTTCTAATTCTGAAATCAAGTTGAATGCTCCTGTTTTACTTGCTCAACGTGCTGATTTTGATGATCTCCGCGATGCTCACTTGCCCTGCTATGCACTTGTATGCTCTAGTATGCTCGTTTCACTTGATGATGCACCGTCTTTGGATATTCCTCCTGCGATTGCTAACCTTTTGCAGGAGTACGCTGATGTCTTTCCCAAAGACTTGCCACCGGGTCTTCCCCCGCTCCGTGGAATTGAGCATCAGATCGATCTCATTCCCGGCGCACAGCTTCCGAACCGCGCACCATACCGTACAAATCCGGATGAGACGAAGGAGATCCAGCGCCAGGTGCAGGCGTTGCTTGACAAGGGTTACATTCGTGAGTCTCTTAGCCCTTGCTCAGTTCCTGTGTTACTTGTTCCAAAGAAAGATGGCTCATGGCGTATGTGTGTAGACTGTCGCGCTATTAATAACATCACCATTCGTTATCGATACCCTATACCACGCCTTGATGATATGCTAGATGAGCTTAGTGGCGCCATTCTTTTCACTAAAATTGATTTGCGTAGTGGTTACCATCAGATTCGAATGAAATTGGGTGATGAATGGAAAACGGCTTTTAAAACGAAATTTGGGTTATATGAATGGTTGGTTATGCCGTTTGGTTTGACTAATGCTCCCAGCACCTTTATGCGTTTGATGAATGAAGTTCTAAGGCCCTTCATAGGATTGTTTGTTGTTGTCTATTTTGATGATATCCTTATTTACAGCAAGACTATGGAAGCGCATTTAGAACATTTGTGTGCTGTTTTTGATGCGTTGCGTGCAGCTCGCTTATTTGGTAACATGGAAAAATGCATCTTTTGCACGCAACGTGTTTCGTTTCTTGGCTATGTTGTGACTCCGCAGGGCATTGAGGTGGACAGCAGCAAGATTGATGCCATTCGGGAATGGCCTACACCGACGACGGTTACACAGATTCGGAGCTTTCTTGGACTTGCAGGATTCTACCGTCGGTTCGTCCGTGATTTCAGCTCCATTGCAGCCCCTTTGCACGAGCTTACAAAAAAAGGTGCGCCATTTGCTTGGGGCGACTCGCAGGAGGTAGCGTTCAACACTTTGAAAGATAAGTTAACACATGCTCCCCTCTTGCAATTGCCCGATTTTAATAAAGTGTTTGAGCTTGAATGTGATGCTAGCGGTATTGGGCTAGGTGCTATTTTGTTACAAGAAGGAAAACCGGTTGCTTATTTTAGTGAGAAATTAAGCGGTGCTAGCCTGAGATATTCTACTTATGATAAGGAGCTTTATGCTTTAGTTCGCACTTTGCAAACATGGCAGCACTATCTTTGGCATCGCGAGTTTATCATCCATTCTGATCATGAGGCTTTGAAACATATTCGTACCCAAACAAATCTGAACCGTCGTCATGCTAATTGGGTAGAATTCATTGAGTCTTTCCCTTACATTATTAAACACAAGAATGGGAAGGAAAATGTCATTGCAGATGCTTTGTCTCGTCGATATACCATGCTGTCCCAGTTAGATTTTAAAATCTTTGGCTTGCAAACTGTGAAAGATCAATATGTTGATGATGCTGATTTTAAAGATATCTTAGCTCATTGTATGGACGGCAAACCATGGGGCAAATTTTACTTGCAGGATGGGTTCCTGTTTCGCGCTAACAAGCTGTGTGTTCCAGCAAGCTCGGTTCGTCTTTTGTTGTTACAGGAAGCACACGGAGGCGGTCTCATGGGACACTTTGGCGTCTACAAGACGCATGAGGTACTGGCCGCCCACTTCTTTTGGCCCCGGATGCACCGTGATGTCGAGCGCCTTGTTGCCCGCTGCACTACTTGTCAGAAAGCTAAGTCACGACTGAACAACCATGGTTTGTATATGCCTTTGCCTGTCCCTACTTTCCCTTGGCTTGATATTTCTATGGACTTTATTTTGGGATTGCCTAGAACTAAGAAGGGGAGGGATAGCATTTTTGTGGTTGTTGATAGATTCTCCAAAATGGCTCATTTTATACCATGTCATAAGACTGATGATGCTAGCAGTGTTGCTGAATTGTTCTTTCGCGAGATTATTCGTTTGCATGGTATTCCGAATACAATTGTCTCTGATCGTGATGCTAAGTTTCTTAGTCATTTTTGGAGATCACTTTGGAATAAAATGGGAACTAAATTGCTGTTTAGCACAACTTGTCACCCTCAGACTGATGGACAAACTGAGGTGGTTAATAGAACTTTGTCAACCATGCTTAGGGCTGTTTTAGACAAAAATTTGAAACATTGGGAAGATTGCCTGCCTCATGTTGAGTTTGCTTATAATCATGCAACACATTCTTCTACAAAGATGTGCCCTTTTCAGATTGTTTATGGTTATATTCCTCGGGCGCCTATTGATTTGTTTTCGCTTGATGCTGCGGACGCCCCACACATAGATGCTGTTGCCCATGTTGAACACATGATTAATTTGCATGAACAGACTCAACAAAACATTGCTGCTGCTAATGCTAAATATCAGGTTGCTGGTAGTAAAGGTCGAAAACTTGTTACTTTTGAACCTGGTGATATGGTTTGGTTGCATTTGAGAAAGGATCGGTTTCCTACTTTACGCCGTTCTAAATTGATGCCTCGTGCTGCTGGTCCTTTTAAGGTGCTAACCAAGATTAATGATAATGCTTATGTCCTTGACCTGCCTGCGGAGCTTGGTGTTTCCACTAGTTTTAATGTTGCAGATTTGAAGCCATATGTGGGCGAGGATGAGGAGTTGCCGTCGAGGACGACTTCAGTTCTAGAAGGGGAGGATGATGAGGACATCAACTACAACACGAGTACGTCTACGCCAGCAGCACCTTTTCCGGCGACACCAGATGCTCCTCCACCCAGGCGCCACCTCCTTTTGGGCCAATCACTCGGGCCCGTGCAAGAGAACTAAACTTCGTCATGCTACTGAAGAACGAAGGCCCAGAAGAATAGATGCTGGCCCAACTGAGGCCTTTTGCGTGGGCGCCTAGGGCTGACCACCACTAGGGGCTGCGCCCCCTTCCTGGCCGCCCTTTCCTAGGGTTGCGCCCCTCTCTTCCTCTATTTAGATAGAGTCATCATTGTTTTCCAGACTTGAGTTTTGTTTTACATCTAGCTTTAGCTACTCTCGAACACGCGCAAATACGCGCTGTCCTCGTGAGATTCAGAACTCCACCT